>NW_027189131.1:2082998-2122998 GCF_040958095.1 Procambarus clarkii
AGATGGCAGGCTGGAGCCATGGATGCAGTGAGCATTTCCTCTGTGGATCGCCACACTAAGGCGCTGAAAGTGGAGCAATGGGTCAAAATTGTAGTGGTGATCAAGATCTCTAGATTAAGAGCCCAATACTGTCACCATGGTGACACTGTTGGGCAGCGCCACTCATCCTGTGACTGGACACACCAATACTGTCCATCCCAATACTGTCACTATGAATATAGTGACAGTATTGGGAAGTGCCACTCATCATATGAGTGGACACACCACCATAGGAGCTTGCCAATAGGAAGCAAACCCTTCATCGTTCATCCTGTCACTTGTACCCAGACACAGCTGGGACTTTCTTAACTGTCTCAAGTGAACGGCTTTGCAAACAAAAAAATTAACATTCGTCAACCTTTAAAATTGTACGTTATCTTGCGGGTGCAAAATGGGGAAATATTTTAAGAACAGTATGTATATGTGACAACCACATTTGTCCTGATAATTTTTTTCAAGCTGGAATTTAAAAGTTCTTGAGAATTTTTGCATTTACGATTTCGTTGGGTAGGCAGTTTCAATGGGGTTCTTAACCCTATGTATTCAAAAGCATCTGTTGTTACTCCTACATTGTGGCTTGTTGAGCTTGAAACCTTTGCTCTTTGTTCGTGTTACATCTGACCTTTTGAAGAAATTGAATGAATCAATATCCTCCAAATTGTTCAGTATTTTAAAGGTTTCACTCTAATACTCTCGCATTTGCATATCTCTAAGCATATAGATTAGTTTTGGATTTAGATTAGATTTTCAATTCAGGTAAAGGTACATACATTGCAGATGAGTTACAAAGGGAAAGACAAGGGCTAGCGTTCACTAGCTCTATTGGAATAGAAACATCTGCAAGACAAGTGTTGGCAAAAATTCAGATAGCTAAGGGGACAGAGCCCGGCCTGCGGCTCACAAAGACCCCCAGGGTAAGGCTGAAGAACTAATACACAAGTTGAGTGATGCAGCATCATCCTCCTCCCTCCCTGCATAAGTAAGCAGGGAACAGCTCCTCCGACAAAATGACAGAAGGATTAGGATAACAAGAGCACAATCTAGTGATGACGAGTATGAGGAACCAATCACAGCCCAGGAAGTAAAGGGGGCTATGAAAAGGATAAAATTACAGCACCTGGTGAGGATGGCATCACCTACGACTTACTCAATGCGCTGGTGAAGTGTCTGGGAACCCAATACTCCACCTGTTTAACAAGTCATTCCTAAGTGGAGTGTTGCCCACACAATGGAAACATGCAATAATTGTTCCCATACCGAAACCCAATGACCCTGGCAATTACAGACCTATCAGTCTCATGTCATGCACTTGCAACATGTTCGAAAGGATCATCCGAAACCGACTATTGCACAAAATACGCAGGTTAGGGGATGTGGGTCAATGGATTTGTTAAAGGACGGAGCACAGCAAATTGTATAGTTAATTATCTGCCTAATGACACAGCTAAGTACTCCCAATAAACTCTCTCCTTGGGGCAAATATTTTAAATTTAAAATACAATACCTAAAGCCACTAATACGCATAGCGTTTCGGCCAAATATATACGAAGTAAAACCCAAACAAAAACCCATTACAGCAGAGTAGGACCCATAAAAGATGAGACTAACAATGCAACCCATCCTCGACTCTAGTCCATTACATTCAGCGGTCGACCCCACAGACGCATTCATAAATTTTAACATGCTGTTCATTCAAAACGGGAATTTTCTCAAGTATAAATTAATATTATAATATATTGGCATTTTGTGTATATATAGGCATAGGATAGGTTAGGTCAGGTGTTTAGGTTCTGTTGGCGTTTATTTGTATTTGTAGTACGTGGGTGAAGCAGTGATAGTGTTGTGATTCGAACAAACTTCGTCAGTGAAGCACTTGTTCCGGATATGTTCAAACGTCAGCAGTTGTGAGTCGTGTGTAAACCGCTTTTCATTCATAAACAGGGGGTTTGGCGGGTGCATGGAATCACTTTTGGATCTTTGTTTGGAGGACGGGCTGAACAATATGTTAATTTTAAGTTGCACGATAAAAGGGCAGCAAACACACTGATCGAATACTTTACATCACTGTTCACACTAGAAAGCTTGAATGACATCCCATCACCGACACAAATGTTTGTCGGAGGTAAAGAGAATGAATTAAGGGAAATACCAATTACACGCTACACAATCAGGAAGAGCATTGACAAACTAAAAGACTCAAAAGCCCAAAGTGTGAATGTATTTCAGTCCCAAGTCGTAAAGGAACTGAACTGGCAAATTCACTATGTTTGTCAGTGAAACTCCTTTTCAGAAAATCCCTGGACCATTATCACCTGTTGAAGGTGATAATGAGACCTTACTAAGTGATCTAAATGAACTTCAAAAATGGTCAGATGACTGACAAATGCTTTTTAATGTCGATAAATGCTAGCCCTTACATGTGGGCCACAACAATCCACTTCAGAACTACCAAATTGACAGCACTACCTCACAACAGATAGATGAAGGAAAGGGCGTTTGAGTCAGAATGCATCATTTCGCCTTCTCGCCATGCCCTATGGCTGGGGGGATTGGTGCCCTGAAGCTACATCAACACCCTATACCCCCCCGAAGTGGCAAGGGGAGTTAGTGGACAATAATATTGCTCAACAAGTGGAAGAGGTAATTAAAAAAAATCATACCAGAGCTTCATCTCTCGTATCAGGAATGGATGAGGGCCACTAGGGGTAACAACACTGCAAACCAGGCATGACAGGGCGGATCTCATAGAAACCCATAAAATACTAAATTTGGAGGATGTCAATCCGGACAGTTTTTTCAAAAGGTCAGACGTAACACGAACGAGGAGCAACGGGTTCAAGCTCAAGAAACCACAATGTAGGACAGAAAACCAAAGATGCTTTCACCCATAGGGTTGTAAACCCGTGGAATCGCCTACCCGCACATGGCATAACTCTGCTTGGTATTAAAATGCTGTAGCGAGTAATCCTTATACTCGCTCCATTATCTCATTATCTTAATAGCATAACTAATTAGCACTAATTACAGAAGCTACAATCCTTTCCCCAATTACAGGTAATACTCTTCTCAGCTTGTTGGAGGGAGCTGAGGTGTAATCACCATATAAGCAAGCGATATGAGGAATGGAGGACAGTACAATTTCCCCATTCAACAATGTAGCACTCGGCGTGTACAGTTCTAATCGACCCAAGACGCTACAGCTTCGACACAGAGCAGACAGCAGACTACGACCGCATCGAGCCGCCACGCTCTCGCTCCCCGAGTTCAGACACTCACAATTTGCCATTTGCCATTATCTTAATTTTATTGTACATGTGCTTGGGGTTCTACTACCCAAAATCATGCATGTCCCCTAATTATGCCATACAAATCTGCTATTAGAACGTTTACCTGAATAAACATTTAATATTCTTTATGTAAAGTAGTACTGTTAATTTAGTACTTGTGACGTGGATTGTTATGGCCCATATACAAGATCTTGCATTTAATTATAATTTACATTATAATTTGATGATGTGGTTTGTAATATTCTCATCTATGTTATGGGTATATATGACAAAACCTCATGTAAATCAGGTAGGTAGGTAGGTGTGTGGCAGTCCGTCTAATTACCCAAAGCTTCTTAGTACAGTATACGTAAGTAATGAAACTCTACGATATATTTACTCACTATATTGTTGGTGCTGAATGTAGAACATCATGAAAAAAAACTTATTTTTACTCTAAACTAACATAACTTTTATAGCAAAATTGGAATCATCTAATTACCCAAAGCCATAACATTCTCTCTTTAGCGCATTTATTATGCACCCTATACCCATCTTGTGAGCCGAAGTGAAAAGAGATACAGAGGCTTATTTATTGTAATGTTCCTGCATGCCAATGTGAGAAGGAATCCACAACATTTTTATATTTACCCTTTTGCTAAGTATTCTTATATATCTATGTCTAGCTTCCAAGACAAGCACGTTATTACATGATTGCAAACTGTTTATTGCTCGTAGTGAAGAAAGGGAGTCAGAAATAATTAAGCTGTCTACTTCAGTGTTGTCAATAATTTCGAGTGCTACCAGGCTTAGAATGTAGACTTCCTGTGTTGAACTGCGAGTTAAGTTTCGTATAATTTCGTTATAAAATATGATTATTTCAGAGTAAAAATGTGTATTTCCATGTTCTACATTCAGTACCAACATTATAGTGAGTAAATATATCATATTTCTTCATTACTTACGTAATGCTAGGAAGCATCATCTCAAATGAAGTAGTTTCCTGAACCTACTGGGCCGTCATATCTACACTTGAAACTTTGTACGGAGTCTGCCTCCACACACTTCCTGATGCATTCCATTTGTCAACTACTGATACTAAAAAAGTTTTCTGTATCTCATTTGGGCACTCATTTTTCATGTTTACCTTTTTTTTTGTGTGTGTGTTTTTTGAAGGAAAGCAAAGAAATTGCACATAACTACAACTACAATTTATTTAATAAGCATTTCTAAACTAAACAAAACTTTGAGGGTAATTAATAAAAATAAAAACTAATTTGAAAACAAATCTTTCTTGAGCAACATAGGGATGCAAAATTAACATGACGATGATTTGGGCAAAGAACATTTGCCAACCCAGGGGTAGAGAATACTTGTTATTTTCTCTTTGCTTTGCTACTTAAAGCTACTCAAATCAAAGGGAAGAGTGTTTCTTCCATTTCTTCGTTGTCAGTCTGTGACTCAATACTGACTACACTGTTGTCACTGTCGGTCTCAGAATCCTCGGAATCTTGACTGTCTGTTTGAAATTTGTTGTACTCTACTTCCCTGTCTTCAGAAAACAGGTTAGTTGCCTCAAATAGTTTAATTTGATAGAATTTTTTCATATTTAGCAAGAGGGCCGTAAGTCCACTGGTTACATGCTGGAATGATGACTTCTTTATTGAGTATTTACCCGGTTCCTGTAAAACAAACACACATCATTATTTCAGGCATTTTTTAAATTAAATGTTTGTTTTCCTAACAAGTGTTTCATTTAAACTTTAACCAGTAAAAGTGATAATGATAATATTACAATTTGTGTCTACAAAATGCTTTTACTAATTTTACTTAGCTTAGACACAAACAACAATGATTAAGCTACCTGTTAAAATAATTACCAAGTAGCTATAATGCAATAACATTTATTTCAGTGGAGTAATTAAGTTAATATTGATACCTGATACTAACTTCAATTATCCAAGAGGGTGGAGCACTTTTGTTTTGTACATCATCTAGTCTTTGTGTTATCTCTTCAAGCTTTTTTCTGTAGAAATCCAAGTAACTTTTCATTTCCAGTTGAATGACATTTTGTTCTTTCATAGTCCTGTTGTACATATGCAGCTTTTCTGCAGCATTTCTCTTTTCTTGAAGATTAACTTAAAATATTCAAAAATAAAATATAAAGTAAATTATTTAATAAGGAACATGAACAAATCTGTCATTGTAGGATGCATGTATTATGTAACAACAATGCAATCATATGTAATCATTTTTAAAGTATCTTGTTAATATTATTATCTTAAAAATATAAATTAGGCATGGACTTCCATTTGTCCATTACCATAATGAGTAAGTTTGAATTAACATGTTAGTAGCTAACAATATTTATCCTCATTGACAAGGCCAATATGCACAGAAAAATAACCAAATATACTTACCATTATCAGTTGGTTGAGGAGTGTCATTATACCATGGAAAGTTGCCCTCTTCATCAATGTCCACACTAAGTTTTTCTGTATTGTCTTCATTGTAGACCGCTATCAGTTCCCTCAACTTTTTCCTGTCTGCTTCAATCTTTGCACGGTATCGTGATCTCATTTTGCTTGAAACTGAAAGAAACACTTTGTTACTAGTAAATAAGATTATAGTTAATAAATTTGTTTTGTATATACTTAGTAGTGAATACCTACACAAAAGTAGCAGAACACACTACATAAATATTTGCCAAGCACTTTTTTTTTTAACAAGCTTAGGTATACACAGCAATGTGCTGCTATCCTATTATGTATGAAAGACAACAGTGTAGATCAAAAACCTCACAGGACAGCCAGTCATACATGGAATCTGGAGAGAATATGAAATGTAAGGCTGATCTATTAGCCTCCACTAACAAAATCGGGGTACAGCACAAGAATATCTTCCAATATTCCTGAGTGTATGAAGTAATAACAAAACTCAAAGTACATCATACCATTTGTTCTGAAGTCATTGATAACAAGGCAATCACATATATAGTGATAGACAGTATGTCCTAGCTTTTGTTCACATAGTTTACAACTGGAATGATTTCCATTGGCAGATACATTACCTGCAGGCACCTGCCATAGATATTGATATCTCAACTTAATTTTGACAATTACCTATAATTACATAGGACAACACCTAAGTGAGATGGTATCCATACAAATCTACCTTAGAAATAAATGACATTAGATGTGTTTAGATAAAAAAAGTCATTGTTTTCTTGAAGTATTTTACAAACACTAAAAGATTTCTGTTTGTTTTATCAGTCCCTAACTTATACATAAGCTTTAACATACCTGCTACACCGGATATTTGGGATTTCTTGGTTCTAATTGAGTCACATACTAACTCTATCCCCTTTTGAACATCATTTTGAGAAACTGATCTGTTGAGAATAGAGGATACTGTTTACTATAATGTTTACTAAATTCAAACATGTAAAGACCCTGATTAATTAAAAAAAATTAACTTAAATTTTTAGGCAATGGTCATAATGGCATTTTATGATGGCTGACAATTATTGTACAAGAACTAAACAATTAAAATAATAAAGAAATGTTTTGGCAATTTTATGATTTATGGTACTGCATTGATTTTACAGTACAATAACCTTGTTAAAATATATAAGAGTATTTCAAAACAGTGTTTCTTACTATATATTTTACAAGCAAACCTTTTATTTAAACTCTGGGCTAAGTTGGTTAACTCTGCAATCCAGATGAGAAGTTGTTTTTCATCAAGAGATAAGTCAGCTAACTCCTTTCTTATTAACTCTGCAGCTTCTTTTGCCTATCAACAGGAGGAAAAACTGTCCTGTTAGTATAATAAATGTTGCAATTTTTATTTAATATTTTGATATTACAAAAAAAAAAACAATCCTTATGAGCCTAACTCTGATGAAGGCTGTTTAATGGCAGTAAATGTTATTTTTATTTTTATTTTTGAATGTTTTTTTTTTTCCTGTGCACTTATATTAGTGATTCATGATCATTGTTCCATATATTCAATGAATAAAGCAAATTACTTGCCTTACAAAATCTTGAAGCTAGAACACGAGCTAAAGAGTCATGTTTACGTTGGTTCCAAAAAAATGAAGATTCACTAAGTTCTTCTTCACGCTCTGAAAAAAGGGACAAAAAATAACTCCCTTCAATGAATATGTAAAATGAAAATAATTCACTTTTATGCAGGCGATGAGTCACAATAACGTGGCTAAAGTATGTAGACCAGACCACTCACTAGAAGGTGAAGGGACGACGACGTTTCGGTCCATCCTGGACCATTCTCAAGTCAATTGTGATGAGGAAGTAGAGACAGGCAATAAATAGGCTAGAGAGAGCTGAGGAGCAAAGTAAGGTGTATTTTAGGGGATAGTAATAATAATAAGAGCTGCAGAGGGCCTATTGGCCCATACGAGGCAGCTCCTATTATAACCACCAAATGAGAAGGAGATAGGAATAAGAAGACGATAGCAAGGGAGCGTAGGAGAAGACAATGAACAGAAAAAAGGGAGAAGAGTGAAAGAAAAGGAAAGAGAAAGAAAAGATAGATAAATGGAAGGGGTAAGCTTATGTTAGGTCACGTTTGTTAGAAAGATTACAGCATTTGAGTATATACTGTGAAAGGGAAGAGTCCACAGCAACAAAGCCAGGACTCAAGTTCATGTTGGGTACATTGTGTATTAGAGCCGATTCAACAAGACGGCGTCTGTGGAGAGTAGAGGCAGGAAAGATTATTTTGGAGGAAGACCAATCTATGGGATGATTAGAATCCCTCATATGGCAGAAGGGAGCATTGTTAGTGTCTGCAGACTTGACACTTCTCTTGTGTGCTTTAAGTCTGTCATTCAGTGTACAGCCAGTTTCGCCAAAGTATTGTACCAGATGAACAGGAAATAGAGTAGACACCAGCAGCAGGAGGAGCATTTTTTTTTTTTTTTTTTTGAGGAGCACTGTGAACTAGATTGCTACGAAGTGTGTTAGTTTGTTGGTGTGTTAGTTAGTTCTTATTCCTATCTCCTTTTCATTCAGTGGTTATAATAGCAGCTGCCTCGTATGGGCCAATAGGCCATCTGCAGCTCTTATTATTATTACTATCCCCTAAAATACACCTTACTTTGCTCCTCAGCTCTCTCTAGCCTATTTATTGCCTGTCTCTACTTCCTCATCACAATTGACTTGAGAATGGTCCAGGACGGACTGAAACGTCATCGTCCCTTCACCTTCTAGTGTGTGATCTGGTCAACATTCACTTTTATACTATCTATAATTTACTTGCTATATTAATCAAATCCAATTCATATACACAAAGTTGTAGGGTGACACCAGGTGTTGCTAGTTACTGAAGTCATCTTCATTACACATAATAAATATCACTAACAAGTTTTAATAGATTATACCTTCCTCATTGTACCAATGCACTATAAACTAACCGGCTTTCAACATGTTTTTGGTGGTACTGTTGTACCGCGACATATAGCTGAAAATTTGCTCGGTTTCTTCACCTGTGGTCAAACCACTTCCATGCTGCCAGCGTCCTCCATACAAGACCTATAATTAAGATGTAACACACTGTAAAATAATTACAAGGAAAGAATATTAGTCGATTGCTCAAAAATTTAATTATGACTAAATACTTTATTCTGATTAATAGCTTTTTAACCCTAAAATAACGTTACATTTATACCCGTTACTTTGACAAATGATAATTATTTACCTGGCAATACCATGCATGTGCTTTTGCATGCAAAACCCCTAGGAACGGCTTTGTCTCCAGTAGGGTGAATTTTTTATTTTTTTCTTGAATTTTCAGGGCCCATGGCCAGCACTGTACTGGCATATGATGTCCTGGCAGATGTACTTGGCACTTTTGAAGTAATTTATATGGAGATACTGTGCATAGCCAAAAACCTCACCACGAGTCATATTGCACATTTTGAGAATTACACCATGCCGGCATGATGCAAGGTTTATGCCAGTCTGGTCCAGGGATTTGTGTGTATACGATTCGTTTCGTGCCGCTTTCCACAACGAGACACCACAATTTTGGCTGTTCTGCAAATCAAATATAAATGATATATATTATATATTTATATAATACTGTGTATATATATATATATATATAATATATATATATATATATATATATATATATATATATATATATATATATATATATATATATATATATATATATATTATATAAATACAGTATATATAAAATATATAATAAATAATGAAAAGAACCTAACCTGATGGGTTATATGAAAGTGATATAGACCAACAGAAATATAGCATCTTACTCAATATGGCTTCAGACCCCAAAAATCACCATTTATATGGTGCATGTAGCTCTTGACAAACGTTGAGTACTCTATGTTTTACTTGTTGACTTGCCTGTGGGTTAAAAAAACCTAACTACTCGTTATAATATATATATTAACTCTGTAAACTGTAAGACATCATGACTGTCTTTTCCCAATGGTGTAGTGGGTTAAGAACACTCGCCTGGCGTTTCGCGAGCGCTTTGTCCTGGGTTTGTATCCTGGCCTTGGAAGATTTACTGGGCATCAACCCTTAACTATGGCCCCCCCCTTCCTGTTTACCCAACAGTAAAATGGGTACCTGGTTGTTAATGGATTTGGTGGGGTCATATTCTGGGGAACATAGGATTAACGACTTGCTTGAAACACTATGTGTGCTAGTGGCTGTACAAGAATGTAAAAAGTCTTATATATATAAATAAAAATATAAAATCTATGTACAGTTAACAAAGTCTGTACACATAATATTTACCTTTGTTTTTAAGCTCTCTATATGGTTAAGGTGATTAGTCACATCATTGTCAGCAGCAAAGACACTCTCTGAATAATATGATTCCCTCAATCCTCTGAAAGAAACAAAATGACAGTATTTACATAATTTACATTGATTTGTTTTCAATTTTGATGATTGTGTAAATATATATTACTTAATGTTGTAATACATGAATAATGCTATTATGTATTGCATGTAAGAATTTTTCAGATATTGATATACTTACATAACGAATAATGTATTGTGATATATAAGTTGCCCTAATAGAAATGTATTAATTGTTGAAAAATAAAAATTTATCTTACAAAAGGAAAATTATTTAAGAACTGTACCTTCCAACTTTTTCATATCGGAATAACTTTTTGTTGCCATCAATATGTATGGCAAATGGGTTAGTATGACAAGCAGGGCACACGGTCTTATTGTAGCTTTGGACATTTGCAAGTTCATACTGCATAAATCTCCACTCCTGGAATGTTCTTTTAGCAGCTTCAAAGTTGATGCAACCATCCTGAAGTATATACTGAATATAGAATTTGCATGGATTAGCCCCATATATTGGGGGAGTGGGTAGCACAAGTTATAGTGCAAGATTGAAGAACTACGTTCCCAGCCTAGTACTGGGAACCTGGTTCCCAGCCTAATACTGGGAACCTGGTTCCCAGCCTAATACTGGGAACCTTGTTCCCAGCATAGTGCTGGGAATCTAGTTCCCAGCACTAGGCCCAGATGTGGCTAAGCCATGCAAGTTGCATGAGTTAGCCATATATATTGGGGGAGTGGGTAGCACAAGTAACAGTGCAAGTTTGAAGAACTATGTAGGAAACTATAAGGATGAAATTAATGCTTTTTAGTTTTACTTTTGAATAATGTTTTGAACAGCTGGACAGCTTTTAATTCAATAAAGAGTTTACCAATTAGGAGCAATAACCAATTACTTTATTTGCATAGAGAGTTTGCACAGATTTAGTTTGACTCGGGGGATATCAGAGAGATATTGATTTCTGGTGTGGTGATTATGGGATCCTTTACATCTATCAAGGAAGAGTTTCAGATCAGGATGTGCATTTAGGAACAAGGTTTTGTACATGTAAGTGGCACAAGAGAATGTGTGGAGTGGGTTCATATTTTTATGTATTATTATATATACAGTTTAATGTATACAGGTACTTACATTACATATATAAAATTAATAAATACTTACTCTTCCATTACGAGAGCCAAGCGCTTGGAGCGCTATTAACAAGGATTTCATTGATAAACCTGGACTGTTCCTTTTAAGGAAATGCCAGTTGTTCAGGAGTTTGGTGCTGAAGAATGTGTTACTTTTCCTGGCTGATGAGCAGAAGTATCCACCATCATACAACATCTTAGCATCTGCAGGAAGGCTGTATCCACACTCTTGACACTCAAATATGGGCAGATAAAGGTCATACCTGCCTAGAAAGCTTAGTTTTAGTATTTATTCCTAAAATAAAGCAGCTTATTTTGAATCTTTTGTAAAACTCATCTCCATCACTGAATGGATATGTTTGTGTCTCAAAGATTGAAGTCCACATGCTTGGGTATGGGTATCCTCACTAGAACTTCAGTGATGCTACTATATTCAGTGATGCAAATACTCATAGACTTATGTGTTCAAACTTAATATTAAATAAAATATACCTAAGAGCATTTTGAAAGTACACATGATGTCAGAACTCTTTATGTTAACGTTACAGTCTTTACAGTTACAGGAAATTTTTGGCACAGGAACTGGCACAACAGGTTCTGAATAAGAAAATAATAATAAACTTAGCAAAGATTGCATATTTAAATAATATTCAGTAAGTCAAATGCCATAAAAATTGAATTGCTTATTGAGTAAAAAATTTATTTATTTTTTTCTTTCAATATTTTGGTACTTATATTGTAAAGGCTTGGTAAAAAGAAAAGTTTTCATATGTAAAGAATTTTTTGGTTTACATACGCCAGTCAGTAAATGTCCCATTAAGGTCAACAGTCACAGTTGGTGGCAATGCTTCATAATATCCACTGGCCCAGGAAAACCTATCATGGAATGGGTTTAAAAAATGTTTTTTCATATCACAGTGGTAGCAGAATAGGCGATGACAATCTTCACATTTGATGCTGGCTTCAATCATACATTTGAAGCATTTTGTGTCTGTTAAATGAAAATATTTGAAAACATATGTTCAAAAATATCACATCTTTGTCAAAAAATACTTCTGTACAGTTTCAGATCATGCAGAATTAGGAAAAAAATATGGTCTATAAGTATACATAAACATTTTTCATTAGTGATAAAATGCTTCAGGTATATTTAAAACGAAGTATCCACTCTCTATTCAAAAAATATAACTAAAAAAAAATGCAAATATAATAAGTTGTAATGTAAACTGATATGCTGATGTAAATAGACAATATGCTTATAAGTATTGTGTATGTACCTTCAACTGGAACAGCGTGCCTACACACCTCCCACTCAAATAGAACTGACCGACTTTCTTCCCAAGAAATTTCAGCCTTCATTCTTCTTTGCTGCCATTGAGAAATCTTCACTTGCGATTCTTGGATTTTTTTTATTTCTGCAGCAAGTACGGCAGCGGCTGAAATTATTATACTTTAATTATAATCTTACACTGATTTTTAGACTATCTTCTTTAGCTATTTTAAATTTCACTCAAACTATAAGTCAATATTTTGACCAAAAAATATTTTTATATATAAATTTAAATAATTATATATATATATATATATATATATATATATATATATATATATATATATATATATATATATATATATACAGTATTTATAATTTATAATAATATTTTTACAAATGTGTTTATAATATTACCCCTTTATCCATTTATCTACAACCATATTTATTCATCTATCTATACACCCTTGACAGGACATTTGCATCAGGAATGACTATGAAAATGGCCTAAGGGTCTTTATAAGGCATTTAACTTAAGCCTTCTATGATCCACCCTACATACATCAAGGACCCAAGTCGTTTCCCCTGCAATTTCAGAGAGGATAGCCATATATGATATTATATATATATATATATATATATATATATATATATATATATATATATATATATATATATATATATATATATATATATATATATATATATATATATGGAATTTTTTTTAAATAATAACAAATGTGACATACCATCAAAGTTTTCAGGTAACACTTCAACAGCAGCAGCACCGGGAGACTCTGCAATTACAGAATTGCCATTGCCAGGCAATTAAGGTAGGTATGTGTGTGTGTGTGTGTGTGTATGTATATATGTATGTATGTATGTATGTATGTATGTATGTATGTATGTATGTATGTATGTATGTATGTATGTATGTGTGTGTGTATTATATATATATATATATATATATATATATATATATATATATATATATATATATATATATATATATATATATATATATATATATATATATATATATATATATATATATATATATATATATATAGCTAGCCAGAATGGAGTTCTTGGCCCTACTATGCAAGGCCCGATTTGCCTAATAAGCCAACTTTTCCAGAATTTCAATATTTTTTCAAATGTTTTTCTTGTGAAATGATAAAGTTATTCATTTCATTATGTATGAGCTAAATTTATTTAAATTTGAGTTAAAATTAATGTAGATATATGATCGAACCTAACCAAGCCTAGGTCAAGCTCACTCCATCCAAGATTCCCAACCTTGTTGAAGCGTTTTCAGGGTCTTCAGATGATGATATTGAGGCTGACGAACCTGAAAATGACGTGCTATAGGAGCCGGTCGGCCGAGTGGACAGCACGCTGGACTTGTGATCCTGTGGTCCCGGGTTCGATCCCAGGCGCAGGCGGGAAACAATGGGCAGAGTTTCTTTCACCCTATGCCCCTGTTACCTAGCAGTAAAATAGGTACCTGGGTGTTAGTCAGCTGTCACGGGCTGCTTCCTGGGGGGTGGAGACCTGGTCGAGGACCGGGCCGCAGGGACACTAAAGCCACGAAATCCTCTCAAGATAACCTCAAGATAAGAAGAAGCATACCTAACCTAACCTAACTTATCTTAACCTAATCTAAACTAACATAACTAAATCAATAATTTATGTTCTTAATATAATATAATAATAACATTAAAAAAAAAAAAGGAAACAATTTATTGAAAATAAAAAGTCACTTGGCCTATTAGGCCAATCTGTACTTGCATAGTAGGCCAAGAAGTGCGTTCTGACTACTAGGTACGACATACAGTGCTTCCTCAGACTAACGAACCCCGCTCTATCGAATTCCCGGAAGAGCCGAACAAATTAAATTCGGTACCAAATGTTCAGTGGAACATACAAATGTTCGATTAAGTGAGGAATGTTCGTCCAAGCGGTCACTGAGGCCGAGCGTCGGAGCTGGCTGTCATCAACTATGATTCGCCAGAGTGTAAACAGTTATGTAGTGTTTTATTAACCTTACCCATTGTTTCTAGGGAGAAAAGGTGATAAAAATGGTGATAAAATGGTGTCAGGGGGCATTAGTGAGAGAGTTGTTGCTAGGAGGCAAGAGGCAACACGTGACTGGCGCCTCCATGCTCCCTCGCCCCCACCCTCATTCCTCCACCACAGAGACCACTCACTCTCCTCTCCTCGTCAGATGCCAAGAGTCAATTTAATGATAATTATCGCATTATCTATACTGAAAATAGCCTTTTTATTAGAAAAATGTCATATTGGAGCAATAATAATGGTGAAAATTGTAATATATACAGTACATATTTTAAACAGTTTGAACACATTTCCTTTTCACAGAATTTTTAATACAATTGTGGTGTAGATAACAGCTAGCATTGTGTGGCCGGCCGGTCGCTCCCTGAGCCATTGGGGGGGTGGGAGGGGGGGGGTTTGTTTCCTGGATCCCTCCTCTAACAGCCGACGTACTGTACTAATATCTATTTAGAATAAATTTTGAGTAGACCAATAAAACAAGCACAGGTCGTGTGAACGTTAGGCCTTGGTGAGGTGGCTAGCATCATTTGTGGTGGTGTCAGGGGAGGCAGGCGGTGTCAGGGGAGGCAGGCGGTGTCAGGGGAGGCAGGCGGTGTCATGGGAGGCAGGCGGTGTCATGGGAGGCAGGTGGGGTCAGGGGAGGCAGGTGGTGTCAGGGGAGGCAGGTGGGGTCCGGGGAGGCAGGCGGTGTCATGGGAGGCAGGTGGGGTCAGGGGAGGCAGGTGGTGTCAGGGGAGGCAGGTGGGGTCAGGGGAGGCAGGCGGTGTCATGGGAGGCAGGCGGTGTCAGGGGAGGCAGGCGGTGTCATGGGAGGCAGGTGGGGTCAGGGGAGGCAGGTGGTGTCAGGGGAGGCAGGCAGGGTCAGGGGAGGCAGGCGGTGTCAGGGGAGGCAGGCGGTGTCAGGGGAGGCAGGCGGTGTCAGGGGAGGCAGGCGGTGTCATGGGAGGCAGGTGGGGTCAGGGGAGGCAGGTGGTGTCAGGGGAGGCAGGCGGGGTCAGGGGAGGCAGGCGGTGTCAGGGGAGGCAGGCGGTGTCAGGGGAGGCAGGCGGTGTCAGGGGAGGCAGGTGGGGTCAGGGGAGGCAGGCGGTGTCAGGGGAGGCAGGTGGGGTCAGGGGAGGCAGGCGGTTTCAGGGGAGGCAGGCGGTGTCATGGGAGGCAGGCGGTGTCATGGGAGGCAGGTGGGGTCAGGGGAGGCAGGCGGGGTCAGGGGAGGCAGGCGGTGTCAGGGGAGGCAGGCGGTGTCATGGGAGGCAGGTGGGGTCAGGGGAGGCAGGTGGTGTCAGGGGAGGCAGGCGGGGTCAGGGGAGGCAGGTGGGGTCAGGGGAGGCAGGCGGTGTCAGGGGAGGCAGGCGGTGTCAGGGGAGGCAGGTGGGGTCAGGGGAGGCAGGTGGTGTCAGGGAAGGCAGGTGGGGTCAGGGGAGGCAGGTGGTATCAGGGGAGGCAGGTGGGGTCAGGGGAGGCAGGTGGGGTCAGGGGAGGCAGGTGGGGTCAAGGGAGGCAGGGAGGCAGGCGGTGTCAGGGGAGGCAGGTGGTGGAAAGAGGCAGGTGGGGTCAGTGATGGAAGGTGTTGTCAGGGGAGGTGGAAGTGGATAGAGTAGGGTGGTGACCACGCATGGCTGCCAAACCTCTCATTCATACTCCATTATAAATCTCAATCATAGCTGTAAAATATTTATGCCAAAATATGTTAATTTTCGTGTATTAATACACATTATTAATCATTAACATGTTTTATTGTTTCCTGTAGAAAACAATAGCTGACTTGGCATTGTGGTGTGTATGGCCGGGTACCTGGGGGGTGGGGGGGAGGAGGGATCCTGGAGGTGTGAGAGGAGACCTGTCAACCCATCATTTTTTTTTTGTCGGGCGAGTTGAGACTCTTCCAAGCCTGCTGCTTCAATACACCCCGTGGATGGTGTGGTGTGGTGTGGTTTGGGTGGTGTGGTGTGGGTTGGTGTGGGTGATGTGGTTGGGTGTGGGGGATGATCAACCCGTTCTCACACAAGACAGTACATATATGACTAGTGCTTAAAGTCAATATGTGGAATGTGATTTAGTACATATGTGATATATTCCCAGTTAACTTTTTTACCAAGGCTCAAACTCTTCCTCACGTACCAATTTACGTCTCACAGTACTCGTCCATCAACGTAGATAGCTGAATAGTCGTGATTGGTTCAATTATAACGAAAATTGTAGTTTTCAGGTCCCACATGGGTTGTGAAATTCACCTACTATTGTCCATGCTCTTATAATATTACAGATCAGCTACATCCTATTGAAGGCTCGTAGTTTTGTTTTGAGAAATATTAGTTGTTCTTAGTAAATTATAATAAGCACAATAAATTATTACATAGAATAAGTGCTTCACCAATCAATATTATATACCATAGTTTGTGCTTTAGAAATCTTTAAAGAATGTTTTGTAGGAACGCTAACAGAAAACGATGTTATGTTGGAATGTATATAGGGTAAACTACTGCAAACAGGATGGTATGGTGTGGAATATTGGAAACTATAGGATTAGTATAGGGTCCACTACCACCTGTTAGGTGGGTAAGGGGTCCAATAACACCCGCAGGATGAGTATGGGGGTCACATCCACCCACAGGAATGGTATGGGGATCACTTCCACCCACAGGAAGGGTATGGGATCCAATACCATCCACTGGATGTGTATTGCGTCCACTACCACCGACAGGATGGGTATGGGCTCACAACCACCCACAGGATAGGTATGGGGTCCAATACCACCCACAGGATGAGTATGGGGTCCACTATAACCCACAGGATGGGTATGGGGCTCCAACCACCCACAGAATAAGTATGGGGTACAATAACACCCACTGGATATGTATGGCATCCATTGCCCCCACAGGATGACTATAGGGTACAGTATCGCCCACAGGATTAGTATATAGGGTTCACTGCCGCCCACAGAGTCGGTATGGGGTCCACCGCCACCCACAGGGTCGGTATGGGGTCCACTACCGCCCACAGGGTCGCTATGAAGTCAACTACCGTCCACAGGGTCGGTAGGGGTCCACTACCGCCCACAGGGTCGGCAGGGGGTCCACTGCCACCCACTGGGTCGGTAGGGGGTCCACTGCCGCCCACAGGATCGATAGGGGGTCCACTGCCGCCCACAGGGTCGATATGGGGGGGGTCCACTACCGCCCACAGGATCGATAGGGGGTCCACTGCCGCCCAGAGGGTCGGTAGGGGGTCCACTGCCGCCCACACGTTCGGTAGGGGTCCACTGCCGCCCACAGGGTCGGTAGGGGGTCCACTGCCGCCCACAGGATCGATAGGGGGTCCACTGCCGCCCACAGGGTCGATAGGGGGTCCCTTACCGCCCACAGGGTCTCTATGAAGTCAACTACCGCCCATAGTGTTTGTATAGTGTCCACTATCGCCCATAGTGTTATTATGGGGTCCACTACCCCTCATAGGGTCGGTATGGGGGTCCATTACTACCCACAGGGTGTGTCTGGGGTCTATTTTGGCAATACTGCTTTTCCAATCTCATTTGTTGTTCAATGTAAAATATTTGTTGCTCGACTTGCAACAATTTATATATATATATATATATAGTATAGTGCCTTTGCAATAATGTACCAATGTGTGTATTTTCATAACTCGTTTTAAATTGTTGAAAAATAAATAACTACATTGTGAATGCAAGTCAATGTTTACATGCTAAATCAGAGTTGCCAGATTCCGCTTAAAATAGCAAATTGTGCTTATTTTCAAAGCTTGAGAATTTAGCTTTAAAGTAGTTAAAAAACTACGAATTTCGCAATTTGCTATGTACTTTAGTGTACTATTTTAAAATAAGGTTGGTTTTTAAGCTGCAAGTCATATGAATCTCAAAAAAAGTATATTATTAACAATCTTATCTCCATAGTTCACTAGTTTCTGTAAATCAGATCTGGTAACTGTAGGCCAAGTACCGGTAGACTCAAGACACAATGTGTGTTGAAGCTATTCTCTTTGAAGAAGTCATCTCGACAGGATCTTCCAGCTCCAGCTATAAAACTTCACCAAACATGGATCTACCTAGTACATCAAATGGTAAGGAATTAGTAAACTGAATCTGACACTGTCATATATATATATATATATATATATGTATGTGTGTATGTATGTATGTATGTATGTATGTATGTATGTATATATATATATATATATATGTTGTACCTAGTAGCCAGAACGTCGTACTCGGCTTACTATGCAAGGCCCGATTTGCATAATAAGCCAAGTTTTCCTGACAGTATATTTTCTCTAATTTGTTTTCTGATGAAATGATAAAGCTACCCATTTCATTATGTATGAGGTCAATTTTTTTTATTGGAGTTAAAATTAACGTAGATATATGGCCGAACCTAACCAACCCTACCTAACCTAACCTAACCTATATTTATAGGTTAGGTTAGGTTAGGTAGCCGAAAAAGTTAGGTTAGGTTAGCTTAGGTAGGTTAGGTAGTCGAAAAACAATTAATTCATAAAAACTTGGCTTATTAGGCAAATCGGGCCTTGCATAGTAGGCTGAGAAGTGCGTTCGGGCTACTAGGTACGACATATATATATATATATATATATATATATATATATATATATATATATATATATATATATATATATAAATATATATATATATATATATATATATATATGAGGGGTACCACCTCTGGTGCAAGTGTAGGGACCCATAGCCTCGGAGAAGAAAATAAAGAGTACTCAGAGAAGACCTTGTGGATCCTCACTGAACACTTTCATATTTTCTTCTCCTACCACCCTTATTCTTTTGGTATGTGTGTATATTTATCTAACTTTATTTGAAAACGTCATTACACAAAAAAAGTTACAATATTGATTATATATATATATATATATATATATATATATATATATATATATATATATATATATATATATATATATATATAATTTTTTTTTCTTCCAATAATATAGTATTCGCTTGAAATTAACAGCCTGGTCAATCAGGCTGTTGGATTCAACTCCTCTCAGTTTTGTTATACGAGTTACAGCATGGTTAATCACATCCAAAATTAAAGTTATTTCCAGATGCAGTCCTAAAATTTTTAACATTGCTCTCACTAGTGTTAATGTAGATTATTTCATAATTTAAATAATATATTTAATTACTGTAGTACATTTTAACAACAATTTAACTTATAATTTTTGCAGCATAGGTCATTTGAATATAAGTATTTTATTAGAAACTATTTCCTTCAGGTCTTCAGGGAAAATTCTTGAGGAGATGCACAAACTGCAAACAATGTGTGCATGTCCGAAGCAATGTTTGCAAGTTCTGCCAGTGTGACTTCCGAAACAGTAGAGAATTAATGAAGAAAGAAGAGGAAGCCCGTTTTCTACTTAAAGGCAAGAAGGCTTTAGAACGAAATACAGCAAGCCGGGTTCTACGAAGGATTGAAAATCAGGTATTGAAGTTTGTCTACATCTGTTGTATTCATTTGTATTCTTCTTATGCTGAACTTGCTTGATAAGGTATAGAATCAACATGAATAATGCTGTACAGTACTTACATACTATTTGTTTATTTATTTATATACAAGATAGCACACTGGGATTATGAGAGTACATAGAATTGATGTTTTTACATTCTTGTAAAGCCACTAGCACACATAGTGTTTTGGGCAGGTCCTTAATCTAACAGATAATTTTAAATAGGCAATTTAAAGCTTAAATGGAAAAAATTGGCTGGTACATTGTAAGAAAGTATCACAAAGATTACTATGTACATTAAAGTAAAATTTGAGGGTTATCAACATATAAATTGTAGCATAATTTGAGGAATATTTCAAGGTATAATATAGTAAGATATGCATTCAATATAACAATCATGATATAAGGTGATAGCAATGATTACAATGGAAAAGTTGTATGGTTTAGGCACATATATTCTGGCATTGGATTTCATAAGATACAGTGCGAGTTTAATACACTAGTTAGGAAACTATCAAGAAAAAATTTAGGTACTTTTTGGTTTTATTTTTTAAAATGGCAGAAGTTGGACAGTTTTTAAATTTGTTAGCAAGTTAGTTCCATAGACAAGGTCCCTTTATTTGCATAGAGTATTTACACAGAATAACTTTGACTCTGGGGATATCAAAGATATTTATTTCTGGTATTGTGATTCTATTATGGGTTCTATTGCACATGCCCAGCTATGCTTCAAACATTTATTTTGTTGCATTTTCCCAGATAGTGTTATTGTTTAAATATTATTTGCTTTTCAGCTAACATATCTGCGTGGCTGTGGGTATGAATCAATCGTTATCTATTACAAGAAAGGACCAGCACGGGTGACGCATGGTATCCTACCAAACAACGTAATACAAGAAGAGGACAAGAAGATCTTCACCACTAACTTCTTTTTGTGTAAGTAGTTCACATAATATATAAATATATCACCACCTATTATTTTCTCTCATATATATATATATATATATACATATGTATATATATATATATATACATATGTATATATATATATATATATATATATATATATATATATATATATATGTATATATATATATATATATATATATATATATATATATATATATATATATATATATATATATATATATATATATATATATATATATAATTTCAATTCAATCATCTCTGTCGTTGATGTATATGGCAAAAAGTGTGTGGCCCAATACAGCACTATGTCTTAACGTAATGGGTCCAAGGGCCCATAAGGTCTCGACAGCATTAAGGGCCCTTTAGCAAACCAGTGTGCTGGTGCCCCTATGACACCCATGACGTCTTTGTATCATTTCAAGTTTGTACATGTACTTCTTAAGATATGGGCACCATACAACTGCTGCATATTCTAGCTTTTGTCTAAAAAAATCATGAACAATTTATTTATTATTTATCCATGAATGCCAGAACTAAACCCTGTGGTACTCCACTCGTGACATTTCTCCAGTCCAATACATTGCCTCTGATTACTGCCCTCATTTTTCTATCAGTTTGAAATTTTTTAATCCATGTTAGAAGCTTACCTGTCACCCCTCCAATATGTTCCAGTTTCCAGAACAAACTCTTATGTGGAATTCTATTGAATGCCTCTTTTAGGTCCAGATAGATGCAGTCAACCCAACCATATCTTTCCTGTAAAATTTCTGCGGCTCGATCATAGTAACTGATTAAATTTGTTACACAGGATCTTCCATTTCAAAATTTTTTATTTTTTATTTTTATTTTTTTTTCCAGCACGCACAAGGAAGCTTGATGCAGATAAACTTACATTAGGATCAGAAGGTGATAGCGATAATGCCCTGGAAAAAAATCCTGACGAGCTACAAGTGCAGCAGGTGCATAAAGTCCAAAAAGTACCGCAGGTGCAAGAAATTCAACAATTACAAAAAGTTCCGCAGGTGGAACATTTACAAAAAGTTCCGCCGGTGCAACAAGGGCTACCATTAGCAATCCTTCAGAAACAGCAAGAAGTACAAGTAGTAAAATTTGAACCACAGGGAACTACACCAGGAAAACAGTGTAGTAACAACGGAATGGGAATTTTAAAATACCTGAGGAAACAGGTAAAAAAGGACAAACAATAGAAATGGTTCCTTACACATTATTTGGTAGTTTATAGGTATTTTACTTATAATACTTTATATTATGTCTACAGTTTATAATTTAGTTTACAGTTAATTTACTTTTCAACTTCCATATCTTACATGAAGGATTTTTACTGTTTTTCATTTTTAAAACCTTATTAGTATCATTTATAGTTTAGTGTCAATTCACTTATAATACAATATATGGAATAATTTACTAAATTCATTTAACTATAATAAATTTAAATAAACATTTTTACCCCAGGATGAGTTTCAGTCACCCTACCCAAAAAATTAATGTTTCTTTATTACTAATCTTGTGAGAGGTAGCTTATTGTGCAGCCCATACTCATTCTGTGAGTGTTAGTTTATTGTGCACCCCATAGTCATCATGTCACCCAAGCCTGCTGCAGCTGCACCTGAGGGGTGGTGTAGGGAACCATTAGTGTACTATTATGATTTGAGAGAGAGAATGCTCTGTGGACAGAGCATCAATATGGCTTAAGGCATTGAGCTTTGCCTCAAGATGAAGCTTGGGCTGATCTCTGATTTGCTTCTTGGGAGTCTTCATTTACGTGCACCCCATACTCAACCACTTTGTAGTAATTAATTGTGCAACCCATACTCATCCTGTTACCAGTAGTTTGTGCAACCCATACTTATCCTGTGATCCCTATCCCTCTACTTCAAGTCCCTCAAGGGGCGCACGAATTCAGTTTGGCATACTGCATCCTGCCTTCCCATCCCTAGCTACTGACCCATCACAATATTTTATTTTATTTTATTTATATATATACAAGTAGGTACATTGGGGTTGTGAGAATACATTGAATAGTACAGTATTTACAATCTTGTAAAGCCACTAGTATGCGCAGCGTTTCAGGCAGGTCCTTAATCTAACAGATAATTTTAAGTAGGTAATTTCTATCAGAATTGATAAATGATAATAAATACATTGTTTACATACATACATTACAAATACATACATATAAGCTCAAAAGCTTCATTGAAGGTTGTAACAGAACCCATGAGCACCACACCAGAAAAAAATACAGTTTTGATATTCCAAGAATACGACTTAATCAAACTAGAAATGCTCTACAAATCAAGGGACCCAGAATGTGGAATGATCTTCCCAACCATGTTAAAGACTGTACCTCTCTCAACCAGTTTAAGATAAAAACTAAACACTACCTAATAAATTCACTAACCTACCTTACCCCTCTATTGTCAACCCATGTCTGTTATTTTTTTTTTTTTTTTAATCAACACTGTTTGTCAACCTATTGTATTTGTGCTGCTTTTTCAGTCATGTTCCCTCTTTTTCTTATCTTTATTTGTATTTGTTCTCAACACATTTTATTCTTTATGCTCAATTAGTATTAAGTTCTAGATATTAATGTTTTTCCTGCCCGAAACGCGTTGCGTAATAGTGGCTTTAGGCATTGTATGTACTAGCTCTATCTATATATCGATCCATTAATGTAACATTACTTGTATGTATGTACCTTACCTGAATAAACATATTTATTTATTTATTTATTTATTTATACAAGTTTAACTCTGGGGATATCAAAGAGATATTTATTTCTGGTGTGGTGATAATGGGTCCTATTACATCTGTCCAGGAAGAGTTTCAGAGCAGGATTTGCATTTAAGAACAGGGTTTTGTAAATGTAGTTGACACAAGAGAATTTATGGAGTGAGATTATGTTTAGCATGTTTAGGGAGTTAAACAAGGGGGCTGTGTGTTGTCTGAAAGCAGAATTTGATATTATTCTGGGAGGTTGGTGTTGGGGTTACCTGTGGGAGGTGTACTGTGGGAGGTTGGTGCTGGGGTTACCTGTGGGATGTGTACTGTGGGAGGTTGGTGTTGTGTACTGTGGGAGGTTGGTGTTGGGGTTACTGTGGGAGGTTGGTGCTGGGGTTACTGTGGGAGGTGTACTGTGTGAGGTTGGTGTTGGGGTTACCTGTAGGAGGTGTACTGTGGGAGGTTGGTGCTGGGGTTACCTGTGGGAGGTGTACTGTGGGAGGTTGGTGTTGTGTACTGTGGGAGGTTGGTGCTGGGGTTACCTGTGGGATGTGTACTGTGGGAGGTTGGTGTTGTGTACTGTGGGAGGTTGGTGTTGGGGTTACTGTGGGAGGTGTACTGTGTGAGGTTGGTGTTGGGGTTACCTGTGGGAGGTGTACTGTGGGAGGTTGGTGCTGGGGTTACCTGTGGGATGTGTACTGTGGGAGGTTGGTGTTGTGTACTGTGGGAGGTTGGTGTTGGGGTTACTGTGGGAGGTTGGTGTTGGGGTTACCTGTGGGAGGTGTACTGTGGGAGGTTGGTGCTGGGGTTACCTGTGGGATGTGTACTGTGGGAGGTTGGTGTTGTGTACTGTGGGAGGTTGGTGTTGGGGTTACTGTGGGAGGTTGGTGTTGGGGTTACCTGTGGGAGGTGTACTGTGGGAGGTTGGTGCTGGGGTTACCTGTGGGATGTGTACTGTGGGAGGTTGGTGTTGTGTACTGTGGGAGGTTGGTGTTGGGGTTACTGTGGGAGGTTGGTGCTGGGGTTACTGTGGGAGGTGTACTGTGTGAGGTTGGTGTTGGGGTTACCTGTAGGAGGTGTACTGTGGGAGGTTGGTGCTGGGGTTACCTGTGGGAGGTGTACTGTGGGAGGTTGGTGTTGTGTACTGTGGGAGGTTGGTGCTGGGGTTACTGTGGGAGGTGTACTGTGTGAGGTTGGTGTTGGGGTTACCTGTAGGAGGTGTACTGTGGGAGGTTGGTGCTGGGGTTACCTGTGGGAGGTGTACTGTGGGAGGTTGGTGTTGTGTACTGTGGGAGGTTGGTGTTGGGGTTACCTGTGGGAGGTGTACTGTGGGAGGTTGGTGTTGTGTACTGTAGGAGGTTGGTGTTAGGGTATTCACCTAGTATATCTTGTTTCTGGGTGTACTAACTTAGTATATGTTGCGTGTGTGTGTATACTCACCTAGTCTCACCTAGAATATCTTGTGTGTAAGTACTCAACTAGTACTCACCTAGTGTACCTTGTATGTGTGTATTCACCTAGTATATCTTGTTTCTGGGTGTACTAACTTAGTATATGTTGCGTGTGTGTGTATACTCACCTAGTCTCACCTAGAATATCTTGTGTGTAAGTACTCAACTAGTACTCACCTAGTATACCTTGTATGTGTGTATTCACCTAGTATATCTTGTTTCTGGGTGTACTAACTTAGTATATGTTGCGTGTGTGTGTATACTCACCTAGTCTCACCTAGAATATCTTGTGTGTAAGTACTCAACTAGTACTCACCTAGTATACCTTGTATGTGTGTATTCACCTAGTATATCTTGTTTCTGGGTGTACTAGTTGGAGGGAGGGAGTTGGAGGGAGGGAAATGTAGTTGGTGGACCTGTGGTCAGGGTGGCTCCAGAGGTAGGGTGTCAAATTTCAGTGTTTATGGCAGGGTAAGGGAATGGTCGTCGTTGGTCTTGTGATTCAATATTTTCTTGTTGTCGCTAAGTTACACTTTTTCAGGTCTATATAGTACAATGGCCAGTCCTCATGTACCTAGTAATTATGTACCTTAAATTATGTACGTAAATTATGTAATTATGTTCATGTACCTAGTAGCTAGTAGTTATAGTGTCAGTTGGGGGTTAATGGGCCAGGCCGAGTGTGCCTGTGCCCCACAAATATCACCCTTATTGCTGACTAGTTGGTATAACGGCTTTTCCCAAACCTCTCTCTCGCCAGAATTATACTGACATGTGAATATCTTTGGCAGTTGATGAATCCTAAATATAAATAATAAATAAATAAATGTTTATTTAGGTAAGGTACATCCATACAAGAAATTTTTACAAAGATTGGTGGACTTATAGATAGATTCATACATTGCATAACTGCATGGCATAACTGGCAATCCCCTCACAGTGTTCAAGTGAGAACTGGATAAGCACCTCCAAAGGATACCCAAGTATGCCAAGTATGCTGCCCTGAGGAACACCAATGTTTTTTTTTTTTTTTTTTTTTTTTTTTTTTTTTTTTTTTTTTTTTTATAAATTACACAAATTACAAGAACAGGAACACCAATGTTGATGGGTAGGGTGGGAGAAATTGAATTATTCACAGAAACATACTGGAGCCTGTCAGTGAGGTACGTAGGATTTGAGGTATTGCAGGGGATACAAGACACTGATCACTGGTCTCCCATTTGGTCCTCATTGCTTTATCTTACTATTATTGAATGTCAATAACCGTATTATGCAATTTCAATTTCTTCTATTGCTTTCTTTATTATGCACCCCATACCCATCCCGTGGGCCGTGGTGTAAAGGATTACAGAGGCACATAATCGGTTCAGGACCGGAACCCTCTAGTTCGTTTAGCTAAGCAAATAACAATGTTTGACGCTAGTTACAAAATTATTAATGTTGTATACACATGTACACACACACTCATACATACATATATATATATATATATATATATATATATATATATATATATATATATATATATATATATATATATATATATATATACATATATATATATATATATATATATATATATATATATATATATATATATATATATAATTATACCAGTATAATCTAATAATATATACTGGTCTAATAAAATAATTATACCAGTTAATACTCTCACTCGTTGTGTTAGGATATGTTAGCTTGATAAAACTGACTGTTCATTGTTGAGAAATGTGTTAACAAACAATATATCTGACTTATCAAGACTGTAGCTTGCTTAGCAAGGAACTTTTTTTAAATTTGGGTTCAGTTTAACTACCGCTCAAGGGATGAGTAATTGGGGCATAATAAAGGAACTAAGCTGATAAAATGAAAGATGGGAAAACAACATTAGAAAGATAAACTCGAGAGACGTTTTCATGTTAACCCGAAAATTATTTGAGGAGCAAGACAGACTGCGGGTCAAGCAATTGGTCTTTATGCTATCGTGATGGGGGATCAGCCATTACACGTGTTAATGACTCTTGTATAGTTGTGTAGTTAAGGACATCAGGGTAAAGGGGTAATGGGCATTGTGGTTGATTGTTCTACCTGGGAATCCTCCACTGTTTTATATCTTATGTATGTATGTATGTACTAACCTAGTTGTGGTTGCAAGGGTTGAACTTTGGCTCTTTGGTCCCGCCACTTGAATACATACACTTTCCATACACTTGAAACTGTGTATGGAATCAGCCTCCACCACATTACTGCCTAAAGCATTCCATTTATTAACTACTCTGACACTGAAAAGTTCTTTCTATAATCTCTCTGTGGCTCATTTGGGTACTCAGCTACACAGAGAATGTCAGAAACGAGGAGAGGCAGAGACAGAGGGACAGGGACAGACGGACAGGGCCAGAGGAGGGACGGGGGAACAGAGGGGGAGCAGTGGGACAGGGAGGGAGACAGGGACAGAGAGGGGGACATGGACAGAGACAGAGACAGAGGGACAGGGTCAGAGAGGGGGACAGAGGGAGGAGAGGGGGGCAGGAGACCAAGAGAGAGGGGACAGAGGAGAGACAGGGACAAGGGGACAGAGATGGATAGGGGGACTGGAGGAAAGGGAGGGGGACAGATGATGGACAGCGGACAGAAAGAGTGGGCAGGGGGACAGAGAGGTACAGGGGACAGAGAGATGGACAGGGGGACATAGAGGAACAGGGGGACAGAGAGTGACAGGGGGACAGAGAGAGGAACAGGAGGACAGAGAAGAACAGGGGGACAGAGAGAGACAGGGGGGACAGAGACAGGGACAATGGGATAGAGAGGGACAGGGGGACAGAGAGATGGAAAGGGGGGACAGGGGGACAGAGAGGGGGAAAGGGATCTGGGACAGAGGACAGAAAATGTGGGCAAGGGGACAAAGTGAGGGACAGGGGACAAAGATGGACAGGGGGACAAAGATGGACAAGGGGGACAGGAGGAAAGGGGGGAGATGTATGAGGGGAAATGTTTGCGGAAGATGGAGAAGGGGTATTTAGAACGGTAAGTTAGAGAGGGGGCAACTAAGGCCCATCATTGAAAAACAAATGAGCATCATTGCAATAGCAGGAGCCACGCACATCTTTAGCCTGCGTTGTTGAGACATTGTCAATTAAGCGGTGTCCAATAGCAGTATCTTCGGTATTTAAGCGTTACCTTAAAAATACTGGAAATATTGAAAGCTATTAATCCAGATATTAATCCCCTTGTGCAACGCACACAAGAGGCAACAGCTTCTAGCTCTACAAGCCGCAATATAAAATAGAGAATAGGCGATTGTTTTCACTCACAGTGTAATAAACCCACGGACCCACCCACCCGCTGAAGCCGTAAATGCCAAGACATTACTTCCGTTTAAAATTAAGCCGGAATAATCCTCAGGTATGTGGAGGATGTGGGAGGCCTTTGATCAACCACCGACTTCCTGCCCCGTCGACGGGGCCATCAGCCCTCAGTGTGCCCTCAGCCAAAATAATGTGAAACATGTATGTGGGTGTATTAAATATTTTAATTTATTATTTCCAAGATTTAGCTGTTAGCTCTTGGACCCCGCCTTTCTAAGCGTCGGTTGTCTAATGTACCGACTCTCGGCCTCTTTTCCTCCATCATATCTAAACAACATATATTTTTATCTAACACACTCACACATCCCCAAGATGCAGCCTTTAGCAGCTTCCTGACTTTCAGGTTCCTATTTACTGCAAGGTGAATAGAGGCATTAGTGTGTGTATGTTTGTGTCTGTGTGTGTGTGTGTGTGTGTACGTGTGTGTGTGTGTGTGTATACTCACCTAGTTGTGGTTGCGGGGGGTTGAGCTCTGGCTCTTTGGTCCCACCTCTCAACTGGCAATCAACTGATGTACAGATTCCTGAGCCTACTGGGCTCTATCATATCTGCATTTGAAACTGTGTATGGAGTCAGCCTCCACCACATCACTGCCTAATGCATTCCATCTATTAACTACTCTGACACTGAAAAAGTTCTTTCTAACATCCTAGTGGTTCATTTGGGTACTAAGTTTCCACCTGTGTCCCCTTGTTCGCCTACCACCCGTGTTAAACAGTTTATCTTTATGTACCCTATCAATTGCATTTCTCGCAGCCTGTCCTCGTAACTCATGCCTCTTAGTCCTGGGACTAGCCTATTGGCATACCACTAAACTTTTTCAAGCTTCGTCTTGTGCTTTTTTTTTTTTTTTTTTTTTTTTGAGATATATACAAGAGTTGTTATATTCTTGTACAGCCTAGTACTAAGTATATGGTGTTTGGCTAGATAAGAGTAAAACTGCTTGTAGATAAGTTTTTCAAAAAATGTTGACAAGTTAGGCAGGATTGATATAGGTCTGTAGTTGTTAACATCTGTGAGATCACCACATTTGTGTACAGGGGTAACTCGCTTTTTTAGGATAACTGGAAAGGTTTGGAGTTCAAGTTCAAGTAGCTTTTCAAAAAATGTTGACAAGTTAGGCAGGATTGATATAGGTCTGTAATTGTTAACATCTGTGAGATCACCACATTTGTGTACAGGGGTAACTCGCTTTTTTTAGGATAACTGGAAAGGTTTGGAGTTCAAGTGACCTGTTGAAGAGCATGAGAATTCTTTGGAGACAATTCCTAACCTATACTTCTTCTCAAGGTCATGTTTTTTATTAATGGGTTTAAGTATTCCCTTTGTAAGCAAGGGATTGTTAAGCCTTTTGGTTATGCTTACAAAAAAGTCACAGGACAGACATTATCAGCAGCAGTTATAAAATTGTCAATAGCAGTTTCATTGTGCAGCCTAAAACTTAACTCCCTTGACTCTAGAGGTATATATATTAGGTTTAGGTTAGGTTTTTTTAATTAAACCAGCCAGGATGAGTGAAGCCATGAAGGGCGTTTTTATTAATTAAAACACCCAAATGTTGGGTGCTTCAGGTGTTGTTCCTCTTGGATGATCTTGTACCTCTCTGTCTCACACCTGTAAGAATGAGTGATATGGTTAAGGGGGAAACAAAGTGCAGGCAAGGCAATGGAGGCCAGTAGTAATCTTAGGGCTAGGATAATTAGAAATTAGAGAAATTAAGTAAGAGAAATTAGCAAGAGAAATCAGGTAAAATTTATTATACTTAACTTTTGTATCATCAGTTTAGTAGTAATTCTTCATCTTCATCATCATCATCTTCACTGTCACAAAGCTCCAGGTAGGGCTCGGAAACATCAACATCCTCTTCCTGGTATCCAAATAAACGCTTTGCATCACTCAGCTTGTCAGAACACAACTTTTGCCCTTGCTTCAAAAGAGCCAAGATTCCACTCTTATTTTTGGTTGATAGGTGCTTCTCTTCAATAGTGTACTTGTTAGGATCCTGTAATATATAGACTATTTAATGGGGTTTAAGACATTTACAAATTTCCCTGAAAATACTAAAGAAATTAGAATAAATAAATAAAGTTTTCGGTAAAAGTTCAAATATATGTAAAACACACCAGTACAGTATATGAAAACCATGGAATTGTCTACCTGTCAAAGTTGTAAATAGCAAGACTTTACTCAAGTATAAAATTCTGCTGGATAAATGTTTATGAAGAACTGAATTGCAACACACATTTAGGCTGTTAGCTTACCTTGCTTAGATATGAAGGAAAAATTCCACATAACAACTCTTCAGTATGTTCGGTTAAAATCTCTCTCTTATTCTTGTAATATGCGAGATAATGCAGCATTTCTTGAACAGTGTGTTGTTGCTCTTCTCTGGATCTCTTCTGAAGCTCCACATCTTCTACTGCCTTCTTTTTTTGAGCAAGGGACACTAATAAAAGAGGAAAATTATATTTACTGCAAGTAAACTACAACTCAATTTAATGTAATTACAGTTTAGGTACTGTACTTGCATTATACATACTATACATAGTTTATTGTGCAGTATCAACCTGATAAAAACCTACGGATTATGATACTGCACCTATTTTACAAACAGTAGTGATGATATTTTACTTCAAAAATAAGTAAAGCTTATCCATTATGCATGCTAAATGTTAGTTATCTTGATAAGGCCGAATTGTAACCCCTGATAAAATGAGATGTAGTTACATACCATTTTGGCTATGATGAGGCAATAAATTGTGCCATGGCAGGATACCTTCTATTGCATCCTTTTCACTGAGAATTTCAGAGTTTTCACTATTGTAGATTTTTATGAAGCCTTGAAGCTTTTTCCTATCACACTCATTTCTGTGCCGGAGTGAAGAGCGCATTTTACTGGATGCTGCAAATAAAGTTTTTTGGCTGAAAGTTTTAAAGTTGTTAAAAAAATTTCCTCATCATTTACCTACATAGAAATTATAGACAAGAGCTAAATAGAAATTGCTTCAGAGTTAACAAAGAAATAGTAAGCCTACCTGCATCAGTGGCAATCAGATTTTTGCGATGCCTGATAGAGTCTGCAACTGCCTCGATAGAATATTTTATGTTCTTCGAGGTTGTTCCAGTGTTTAACTCTAACTCCTTACAAATCATTTGTAGGTCAGATCGCCATTCTTGAATCAATGACTTTTGAACATCAAGTTTGTCGATCTCATTTGAAACTGTTATTTCCGTCTCTCTGGCCTATTTGAAAATATAATAAATTTAATGAACAAATCACATTAACCATGATGAGTGGTTCGAACCTATGGGCTTGGCATTCCCAGATGCTTGCTGTAGTTGAATGCGCCACAACATGGTCAAAAGAATTGCAACCTAGGGTACTAATGAACCCACAATTCAATTTTTGTTAATTATGCACCCCCATACCCATTCCATGGGCGGTTGTGCATGCAGTTTCCCATGTACTTGGTCTGTGTCCTCCAGTAGTTTTACCTCTGATGGCCCTTTCAATACACATAGAATTCATATTATTGTGATATATCAATACATGGAGAAAGACATTGAAATGGGGGCATCAAAGGCAGAACTACTGAATGACAGAGACCGAGTTCATGGGGGAATTGTGTGAAACCTGGTTTGGCTTCAGTGGAAGCCTTGGGATCCTTGTGGGTGCAGTAGTACTCCAAGTTGCAATTCATCTGACCATGTCGTGGCGTAGTGAACTAGAGCATGCATCTGAGAGCACTCAGTGCATGGGGTTCAAACCCTCATCACAGTTCCCGTGATATATCACGATACTGTGATTTCTCTGTGAACACATTTGATATATCTCGGAATCATACATTTAGGTTAATTAAATACTATATACTTTATACAAATTAACCTTATTGATATATTGAAAAAGTTCAAGCAGTTAATTCAAGGAAATGGTCGCTAATTTATAATGGAAAATATATGTAGTACATGATCTGAACACATAACTAACCTATAAATGCATTATAATACCTTTCACATATAAATGCATTATAATAAGTTTCAAAATAAATACAAATAAATAAAATAAATATATATTATTTTTAGTACCTTTCTGAGTCGAGTAACTAATGCACGAGCCAGTCCATCAATTTTTCGATGGTTCCAAAAGACTGCACCCTCTGTGAGTTCTTCTGTTCTTTCTGAGAAAAATATTTATAGCAATGAACATCTTGAAGAGCATAGATTAATAACAGTTTCATAACATACCTTTACTCACCAAGACCAACTCAAGTTTGACCAATATGTTTTCATTCTTTTATTGATTATTTGAGGGAGTTGATACTTATTGAATACTGAATACAAATCGCATTATACTGATTACAGGGCAGGTAAAATAATAAAAAACTTGATCAGATGAACCATATAAACAAATACCAGCTTTCAGCATGTTTTTAGTTGTAGAGTTGTATCGTGAGAGGTATGCAAACACTTGCTCTGCCTCTTCCCCTAAAGTCATGCCACTTCCTTCTTGCCACCGCCCTCCATACAATACCTTTAACATAAAAGTATACAGTAAAAAAAAATTCAAATTATTGTACAAAAATTAAAAGCCTCCTACTATATTAAATGATACGTATATCATTAATCTTAAACAATCAGAAATCTTAAATTTTTTACACAAACTGTACTTATTATATTTAATGTAATGTATACATTACATTAAATTTAATTAGTATACATAAATGTAATGTTATATTTTTATTTACCTGACAATACCAAGCATGTCCTTTTGCATGTAGGACTCCTAAAAATGGCTTTGCTTGACCAATGTGAAAATGTGATTGTTTCTGAGCCACAGTTAAGGCCCATGGCCAATATTTGCAAATTATGTCTTGACAAATAAACTTTACGTATTTGAAATACATAATTTGCAAATAGTGGGCATAACTGTACAGCTCTCCTTGATACATATTCAAGGTGTGGAGGATAATACCATGTCGACAGGAGGCCATGCTGATTCCTGTTTCATCCAAACTTTGGAATGAAAGAGGCTTATTTTGAGCAGCTTTCCATGTAGACACTCCACACGTGTGCTTACTCTGTTTGTTAAACAAAAATATTTATAGTAACTAAATACCCAGTTGGTGAGCATGATTATAATTATGTAGGACGGGTAGAAGGTAGAGATTATTTTGCGCGATAGGCATTGTTGTTGCACATAAGAATTTCTATGGGTTATATTTCCTTATTCAATATATATAAACTATAATGAAAAAATACAAAAATGGCCACCATATGTTATAGTCGCCAAACAGTTATTAGGTAAAATTGAAGGTTTCTCAATATATAATAAAACTCACCTTAGTTTTCAAGCTCTGAATAGTGCCAACATGAGCTTGAACATCTTCATCTTTGCTGAAGATACTATCAGAATAATAGGGGTTTCTGATACCTCTGCAATGATAATTCAGAAATAATTATTTATTGTCTGTAACCACTATAATATTAAACAATGGGTAATGGGGTATCAAAAAATGTTTTATATGAAGAATTCTGATGCACTGCTAAATTTTACATAAAACAAAAATTTACATGGTGTTAGATAAATAAAATGATGATATGGATGCAATTGAAAGGCAAACTATAAAGACATACTCAGTTAAAAAATATGTCATATGACAATGTATATTTATATGTGCATACTTTATTTATAAGAACATTAATTTGAAGACAATATAATTCATTATAATATAGTGTGTGTAGAGAACAAAAGAATACTATACATTAAGTATCTGTAAAGCACATTTTATTACCTCCCAACTTTGTTGTAACGATACAGCTTCTTGTTGCCATCAATATGTACTGCTAAAGGGGTTTTATCACAAGCAGGACACTCATTGTCAGCTTCTCCTCTAATTTTTCTCAGCTCATATTGCTGGAATCGCCATTCGAAGAACACTCTCTTCGAAGTTATATAATTAATGGGTCCAATCTAGGAATAGAATTTTTTAGATGGTGACATTTAAAATGCATATTATGACATAAGATAAATAAACAAAAAAAACATTCCATTTTGTGTTTGAACAAAATTAAAAACTAATTATTAATAAATGAATATACATTACTACAAAATTTTGATAATTTTTGTATTGAAATATAAAACTGAAAATATTAAGAATAACGGTATCAAAACATACACGCCCACGAGAAGCACCAAAGGATTCCAGTGCAGTGACTAATGCCCGAAATGATGTTCCGGGACAATTTCTTTTGATATGGTGCCATGATTCAAGCAGACTGGTGCTGTAGAATGTGCTGCTCTTTCCTAATGATGAATAGAAACCAGACTTGTGCATGGTCTTGCCTAGTTGTTGATGCTCATATCCACAGTGGCATGTATAGATTGGAGTATAGAGGTCATACCTTCCTGTAGTTTAAAATACAGTGCATTGAGTGGTGTGGCGACTTGCTAAAATAGTGATGTAAAAATTAACATTTATAGCAACAAAAATTTCAAAATGTATTGTGATTCAGGAATATCCGGTAATGGAAATAAAAGGGTAAATTTTAAAGTTTATTTACCCATTATAGTGATGAAGATGCAGAGATTGCTGGAGCTTGAAATTTTAAACTTGCAATCTGTGCAGTTGGGGCAAGAATTTGGTGGTTGGGCTGGTACAACAGGTTCTGGTAACAAAGAAAAGGAAGACAGTTTGACAAAATGAGTTTTATGGAAAAGAATTTCAGACTGAATATTTCATTGTTTCTTGATTGTACAAAATATTGACATTATTCTCCAGATAATGACTGAGAAATTCACAGAAAAGAAACAATCAGACGATTAAATCAATCTATAAAACCAAGTGTCAGGTTTAAACTTTAAGACTTCTCCAAATGTTGTAATGACTGAAATGAAACATTTATTCATTTTATTTTGTTATACCAAGATAATCGTAGCTCTAGACTGGGATTGGGAAGTAGAAGTAATCTCGGAACAAAGTACGGATTTTATACAGGTATCGTATACTTACTCCAGTGAAAGATATTTCCTTCAGGGCACACAGTTTGTGTCGGGTCTAATGGCTCATAAAAGCCATTTTTCCAATATAATCTGTGGTGGAAAGGCATGAGAAAATGTTGCATTTGGTCACAAATGTGACACAAAAATGCAAAACAGTCTTCACATTTGATGCTTGCCTCACAATTTGTACATTGTACACAAATTTTACCTGATGAAAAAAGGGGTAATTATTTATACTAATTTTAAATACTGTATACCTAACATTTTAAACAATCTGAAGTCTAAATGTATTAATAGAGTGTCATTAATTTGCATATGATGCTTATTATACAGTATAACCTTAATGAACACAGCAATATTTAATTTACCTTTATCTGGAACACCCAACTCAGACAATGTCCAATCGAACAGCATTGCCCTGCTTTCTCCCCAATTAATCTCTGCATTTTTTCTTCTTTTTTGCCAGTCAGAAACACTTGGCTGAGAATCTTTAATTTGTTCAAGTTCTGCAGCAAGTACTTTGAAATATGGGATTAAAAATTAGTAAGAAAAATTTGTAAGTGAAAGGAATGATTAGTATAATATGTTAAACAAAATTTCATAGGCATTAAGCACAATTTTGGTACATAATATTTATGACGTGTGTCCATTAAATAAACCCTCATTTAAATACCAACAAATGATGTTGGGACATACCAACATCAAATGATTCCAAAGTTTCTTCACCAGCTGCCAAATAACTTTGAGTGTACGTTCTGCCACTAGTAGAATAGCCCGCATTTTGAATGTGTGGTGGTGAAAGTATAGCAGGCAGAATGTCTGGGTGGCACATTTGAAGATTTAAGCATGGTACATAATTGCAAATTGTATACAAGTATTAATATTTTCAGACAAATCTCAAGATATTACTATAACTAACTTTATGCTACCAAGTTGTTCAGTGTTATAGTAATTTAATCTCCATAATTGTCTAGCATACACTTAAAAATAGGCAACAAATATTATTGGAAAGTACACAAATAACAGCTGTAGAAATATTGTTAAAAAAATAATAGAAGATTACCATCAGATTGGGGTGCAGCTGGTCTTTGTTTTGAATTAATGTGTGATACATCCTGTATGTTATCTTTTTTCTGTTTCTTGTTTGTCACCTTTATTGAGTTTGGTTCCTCCACGTTTAAGAGTCTCTTCAAGTACTCATTTCTTTGTATCATTGCAGCACGTGCTTTCTGGTACTCACGTTCAAGATGTTCTCTAGTCATCACTGCTATTCTCCGGTGAAATTCTGAAGAGAAAATAATAGTGTTCGAAGGAAAAGTACAAGAACAAAACAAGAAAATTATGCTTATGCAAAATTATGCTACAATGTACCTATTAATAATCTTAAAATTTGCTACAAATTACCTACTTATAATTATGTGTTAAATTATGGACTTTCCCATAATGATATGCATGTTAGTGGCATTACCTATACTGCCTACCTGGAGCCCCCTAGAGAGATAGTGACACAAGTTAAGGTAATCCCTTTAGTAAGGTGCTGGGTCAACATAAATAAGCTATAACTAATAAGGACACAAATCAATATGTTCATTTAACAGTGGTATTAACATTTATATAAATATAGCTAAGAATAAGTTTTTACAAGTGTAACAAAGTGAAAGAAATGTATGAAAATTTTGATGATATATTAAAATGCTCATTGATTGAACTTGTCTTCCTATATATAAAGTATAAAAATAGTAAACACAGTACCATTATTGTTGTCTGTAGTTATTTTTGGAACATCTGGTATGTACAGCATACTGTCAAAATCCGATGATCTATCTGAAAAATTGATTGGTAGCGTAAATATTTGAATTCATTGCATAGCCTTTTATACAAACAAAAAAGAAAAATTGTACAGAAAAGCTAACACAACATTATAACACCTTTCTGTGGTACTTTCTATGGTACAAAAGAAAACAAACCTTAATTATAAAGGAAAATAAACTGACAGAAGAACTATGAATACTGCTGAAAATACTTTCCACAAAATATCTGAACCAAGGGATAGTACCCCGAGATTTGAAATATGAAAATTTCACCCTTACAGTATTTAAAAAAAAAGCAGAAAGAGTTAAGCACAAAACTAATGTCCGATCAGCTAGGTATAACACATCTGCAAGCTCATGGCGAAAATCCTAAGGGAGGGAATCATTTACCATCTTTCAGTGAAAAATCTTATTCAATCGACACACCATGGTCTTCTTAAAAACAGATGCTACCTTATAAACCTCCTCACTTTTGGGACATGGTAACATGGTACTCAGATAAAGGGTTTCCGGTGGATGTAGTATACATGGATTATGCTAAAGACTTTAATAAGGTACCACATGGAAGACTAGCAAGGAAATTACAGGTTCATGAAAAAAATTGTAAAGTGCACAAAACAATAGTTAAAACAAAGAGAGCAAAAGGTCATACTAAATGGGAATGAATATGAAGAAATGTGTTAAGTTGAGTACCTCAGGGGTCCATTTTTAAGTCTAAAATATTTTTCATATATTGAACATCTATGATATAGAAAAGAATATAATCTAATCAACCACATCCTCATATTTGCAAATGCCTGGCATTTCACGAGCACTTTGTCCGGGGTTTATATTCTAGCCGGGGAGGATTTACTGGGTTAGGCTAACCTAACCTAACTTAACCAAACCAAACCAAGTATCTCAAGTTACAAATATCTCTGGGAATTCATATTATCTGCTGTTGTAGAATTGACAAAATGGACAGTGTCAACAAAATTATTCCCACATACTCCGTCACTATGTGATGGAGTACACATAGAATAGGGACTGAATTGTCCCTGACAGGGACAATTCTGTAACAAATGTTCTAGCATAAAACTTTGTACAGTTTAGTAATTCCTTACCATTTGATGTACTAGGTAGATCCATGTTTGGTGAAGTTTTATAGCTGGAGCTGGAAGATCCTGTCGAGATGACTTCTTCAAAGAGAATAGCTTCAACACATTGTGTCTTGAGTCTTCCAGTACTTGGCCTACAGTTACCAGATCTGATTTACAGAAACTAGTGAACTATGGAGATAAGATTGTTAATAATATACTTTTTTTGAGATTCATATGACTTGCAGCTTAAAAACCAATCTTATTTTAAAATAGTACACTAAAGTACATAGCAAATTGCGAAATTCGTAGTTTTTTAACTACTTTAAAGCTAAATTCTCAAGCTTTGAAAATAAGCACAATTTGCTATTTTAAGCGGAATCTGGCAACTCTGATTTAGCATGTAAACATTGACTTGCATTCACAATGTAGTTATTTATTTTTCAACAATTTAAAACGAGTTATGAAAATACATACATTGGTACATTATTGCAAAGGCACTATACTATATATATATATATATATAAATTGTTGCAAGTCGAGCAACAAATATTTTACATTGAACAACAAATGAGATTGGAAAAGCAGTATTGCCAAAATAGACCCCAGACACACCCTGTGGGTAGTAATGGACCCCCATACCGACCCTATGAGGGGTAGTGGACCCCATAATAACACTATGGGCGATAGTGGACACTATACAAACACTATGGGCGGTAGTTGACTTCATAGAGACCCTGTGGGCGGTAAGGGACCCCCTATCGACCCTGTGGGCGGCAGTGGACCCCCTATCGATCCTGTGGGCGGCAGTGGACCCCCTACCGACCCTGTGGGCGGCAGTGGACCCCTACCGAACGTGTGGGCGGCAGTGGACCCCCTACCGACCCTCTGGGCGGCAGTGGACCCCCTATCGATCCTGTGGGCGGTAGTGGACCCCCCCCATATCGACCCTGTGGGCGGCAGTGGACCCCCTATCGATCCTGTGGGCGGCAGTGGACCCCCTACCGACCCAGTGGGTGGCAGTGGACCCCCTGCCGACCCTGTGGGCGGTAGTGGACCCCTACCGACCCTGTGGACGGTAGTTGACTTCATAGCGACCCTGTGGGCGGTAGTGGACCCCATACCGACCCTGTGGGTGGCGGTGGACCCCATACCGACTCTGTGGGCGGCAGTGAACCCTATATACTAATCCTGTGGGCGATACTGTACCCTATAGTCATCCTGTGGGGGCAATGGATGCCATACATATCCAGTGGGTGTTATTGTACCCCATACTTATTCTGTGGGTGGTTGGAGCCCCATACCCATCCTGTGGGTTATAGTGGACCCCATACTCATCCTGTGGGTGGTATTGGACCCCATACCTATCCTGTGGGTGGTTGTGAGCCCATACCCATCCTGTCGGTGGTAGTGGACGCAATACACATCCAGTGGATGGTATTGGATCCCATACCCTTCCTGTGGGTGGAAGTGATCCCCATACCATTCCT
>NW_027189131.1:2127998-2207998 GCF_040958095.1 Procambarus clarkii
TCCTTGGCAGATAACACAAAAATCAGCTTAAAAATTATCTCTGCTGAAGATATTGAAAAACTACAAGTAGATACAGTATTAATAAAGTTTACGACTGGGCAGCAGAAAATAACATGATGTTTAACAGCGACAAATTCCAGGTACTCAGATAGGGTAAAAATGAGAACCTTAAACATAATACAGGGTACAAGACACAATCAAATTTGTCCATAGTAGGAAAGTAACATGTAAAGGACTTGGGAATAATAATGTCTGACAAACTAAAGTTTAGGGAGCATAACCAAGCAAATATTGTGGCAGCCAGAAAAATGAGAGGATGGATTACGAGAACTTTCAAATCCAGGGATCCCATCACAATGGTTGTACTCTTCAAGTCACTTGTGTTGTCCCGTCTTGAGTACTGCTCAGTACTCACTTTCCCCTTCAGAGCAGGTGAAGATTGCTGAAATAGAGGGAATACAGAGAACATATACAGCATGCATAGACTCGATAAAGCACCTAAATTATTGGGATCGCCTCAAAGCTCTCCAAATGTACTCACTAGAAAGGAGACAAGAGAGATAACAAATAATATACACATGGAAAATACTGGAGGCCCAGGTCCCAATAAATAAACAGTAAAATAACAACATACTGAAGTGAACAATATGGAAGAAAATGAAGAATATAACCAGTGAAGAGCAGGGGTGCCATAGACACAATCAGAGAGTACTGAATAAACATCAGAGGTCTCCGGTTTTCAACATACTCCTAGCGAGCATAAGAAATATTGCCGGAACAACCGTGGACTTCTTCAAGAGAAAACTAGATAGTTTTCTCAAAGGAGTGCCGGACCAACCGGGCTGTGGTGGGTATGTGCGCCTGCAGGCCACTCCAAGCAACAGCCTGGTGGACCCAACTCTCACAAGTCAAGCCTGGCCTACTGCCAGTCTTGCTGAGTAAAAAAACTCCCAGAACCCCATCAAGCAGGTATTGATTGCTCTTTAAATACTTAGTATAAGCAAAGATATTTAATGTTTGGTGAAGGATGGAGGGTAGGCAATCCAAGAGAGGAGGTGCATACTCTAGATGAAAGCAAACTAAGTAATACTTAATAAATATTCTAAATTGGAATTTTAGGTAATAATGTACAATCTTTGGATGACAAAACAACACATCAGAAAACGAAGATGCAATGATCTTTACGTCTGTCTGGGACAATTATCAAATTGTGTAATTAATATTTTTGTGAATCATTTGCTAATTATACTCTTAGCTAAATGGATAATATGTAGCATGAAAGAATGCTTCATACACTTTTCTGTCCTGAAAATTATGATAATTTGGGCTATCATAGAGTATGCAATATGATTAAAATATACACCAAATCAAGTCGACGATCCAAGCATCGGTTAGGTTAGGCTAGGTTTGGTTTGGTTTGGTTAAGTTAAGTTAAGTTAGGTTAGATTTGGTTAGGTTAGATTTGGTTAGGTTAGATTTGGTTAGGTTAGATTTGGTTAGGTTTGATTAGGTTAGGTTAGGTTAGGTCAGCCTAACATATCATATTTATTCATTACTAACGTATTGCCAGGAAGCTTTGTGAAGCTTGTGTAGCTTGTGGTAGCTTGTGGTAATTAGACAGACCTGTAATTGGGGGGAAAGGGGGGAGGGGGGAACCTCAATATAAGCCTAATTTGTAGCTTCCTGTTCTCCGACACAATGATTTATTTTACGTCAGGCTTTCAGCACAGCCGCATAAAAAAACCTGGTTATTTATTTATTAATATACGAGATGGTACACTGGGGGTTAAGAGAGAAAATAGGAATAATGATGATTTTACAATCTTGCCCGAAACGCTATGCGTACTAGTGGCTTTAGGTATTGTATGTACTACCTCTATCTATAAATCAAACAGAATGTTTGTACTGTAACTCTGCATCTATGTATATATTTTTCCTAAATCAATTATTATTATTATTGTAAAGCCACTAGCACGCATAGCGTTTCGGGCAAAGATCCCGTACCCAGAAGCTGGGTATCTTTGGTTGCCCTGTGACTACTCTTATGACATTCCCTAACTCTTTATGACATTCCCTAACTCTTATGACATTCCCTAACTCTTATGACATTCCATAACAGTATTGTTAAACTAATAACAATGAACAGTAGTTCAATATTACCGGAATAATCCAACTCATGTGGCCATGTTTTTGTTGTGAAGCCCGGTCGATCAGTTCGTATACATCATACCTTCTTACGAAGGTTAGAGTCTTAAAAATGTCTTACCATTGCTGAGAAATCATAAGATATAATTATTTACAATAATACACTGGTTGTTTTTGTTGATTTAGGGGCGATGACATGAGTAAACTGGTTATGTTGTGATGATTTAGGGGCAACGAACTGTGGTTATTAGACTGTTTTGTACATAAGCAAAAAAAACAAGATGTAATTCTTTTAATTATAACAATAATAACGACAAAAAGTTAATAATTAATGTACTTGTTAAGCAAAATTCGCAATATCTTAGTTTTCTTTAGGAAAAAAAAAGACATCTGGAAAAAGATCTGCATACTATGTCTTACATTTTATTCCGTTATTTACACTAAAAGAACAATTAAACGTACACTATCGGCCGTGCCTGGTGCACGAGCACCAGGCACGGGCACCGGGAGCATCCCAGACACTGCCTTAATCGACTGAGATTAAGGCAGTGTTATTTTCATTCCTTTAGAACAAGGAAATCTCATTCTTAAACTGTATAATATGAGCTGCGCAATAATTGCTGATCATCAATAAAGAAATTCTGGAGGGTTTGTGCAAGGATTAGGATGAGTTAGCCTAGTTTTTACTGTATATCCGTTTCTGGTTACTCAAGGGTGACAGTGGCGGGCAACACGAGAATAAATATTTGTATAAATTCCAATTTCGATCAGATCTACTTGGGGATAGTTTACAAATGTTCGCCATGAAATTTACGTTTTCTTTAATAGCCGAAGAGCTTATTTGAGAAAACAGTATGGCATTGAATCAGCGTGGTAAAACAATTGTATTATTGACACGACGAGTATAATCGACGTAGTTTTTATGTATGTTGCCGGTCGAACACATCCTTATGTGACGTTTTATACTTATGTTCTTCTAGAACATTCTATTGCGAACACATTGGTACAAAAATGAAATACGTACATCGAAAACTAATGTCAGAACAGTGACAAGAGTATACACTTTTAAATATGGCCGCTCGATCGCCGATACACTAATTTCATTTGGGGAAATTTATTTTTTCATACGCCGTTTCGCGACAATTATTTATAACTGATATAAATGTTGCAAAAGAAGTTTATGATTAAGTAACATATTACACATTAAAAAAAATGAATACATTAATACCTAAACAGTTTGTAAATACAGTGATAAATTGTGCCAAACATTACACAATATTATTTACTAAGAAGCGTATGACAACTCAAAACGGCATGATTTCAACAGGATTTTTTATAGTTGTCAAAAACTCTGATTTTAATTATCAAGTATTTGTCACAATGTATTTTATATAATTATGAGGCAGTGGAACGACCAAAATGTTCTGTATTATAAATGCATAATGCTAAATTTCTATATACATAACAGTAAAATAATGACCACCTACATTTAAGGATAACTAGGAAATAGTAACTGGAAACTTTATTTGAACGAAAATTCAATATCAAATTTCTTAGATGTTTTTCTTAATATAAAGATCAACAGTAACGAATCTTATTCATTATGGACAAATTAACAAAAAAAACATAATTTTCATTGAGGACCATGTATTAGAGCATACTTAGTCACTTATATATTAAAAGTATTGTGTTTTTTGAAACATTGGGGTTGTAAACAAACAGAACGGCCTACCCGAATAGTCGTAACATAAGAAGTTGTACATGTTTGCTAATTTATTATTTGATAAATGATTATTACTAATTTACGACGACTATAAAGGTTTCCCATTAGTTAAATTACTGTAGTGTGACTAAATGCTACTACAAAACATATATAAATCCTGGGAAAGTCACAATGACCAGCGACATTAAAGCATAAAAGACTAAATAGTAACAGGAAACTGTCGGCGAACGAAAAATTCATTTCCAAATTAATTAGATGTTTTCCTAAATATAAAGATCGATGGGCTGGAATTTTCTGGATTATGGCCAAATTAAGGCAAAAATATATGTATTTTTACTTGAAGAACATATATCAGAGCATAGTCAGTGAGTTATAGAATAATAAGAGTGTGGTATTTCATTGTATAACAAGAGATAGTCCATGGAAGCGAAAATAGACGTAGTTTAAGACAAAATAACGTCCAAAAACAGCCGTAGAGTCAAACGGCAACAGTTGACGTTCTTTTTAAGAGGACAGGTTGGTATCCTTACGCTTGGCTTTACTACATTGCTCCTAGGTGTTTAAGATTAACAACTAATCTCTGTTGCACTGAATGATCCAGATTGGTTGAATTCTTTTAACTGACGTTAATTACACAAGCATCTAGGGAAAAGCTATTTCCGTTTACAAAATGGCTATTTGACCTTTGAGAAAATACCAAAAATATGGAGCTTTGGTGACCTTCGTGACCTAAGGTCGCCCAAATCCTTCCGCCTCCAAGTCTAGTCCCGCTAGTGACGTTACTGATGGTGACTTAACTCATTATTCTGGTACTATATTATTCTTGATACTATAACCAGGAATATTATACAATTTGAATGAAGACTAATTTCTCTAGATAAGTGAATTCTGTAAAATAATTCATTATACGAAACTGTGAACAAAGGCGGCAATTATTTTCACCGTCAATCTCCCCAGGGGATGCTCCCGGGTCACCACACATGGGTCCAGCTTTCCATTCTCCCATGCGTAGATAAACCATTCTGGATCATTCCTACAACGGCTAGTTTGTTACAACCCCCCGCACAAGCACTTAGTAAACCTTGTTAATTTGTTCAAAATAACGAGGTTTAGTATCCAAACCCACACTCAACTTATGCCACAAACAAAAGCTAACCTAACTAAGAAAATTTGACAATCATTAGATTGTCCAACAACATCATAATAAACATGTTCCAATTCATAAATGTCTCAGCTGTCAACTGACAGCAATCCTCCAACAACAGGAAACATACATCCTACTCTTACTGACATAGCTAAATAACATGTCCCTACTCTAACAGCAAAGGCTCGCTGTTAAAATCTCTTGGCTCTTCACTAGCCAAGTTCATGTGTCCTCTAGAGCCGGCCCCACCATGCTCCGCCATAAAACATAAAAGTTATAACTACCGACTGAACTTTCGTTCATCCAGGAGCGTACTCCTGAACTCTACTAAGTTCACATCCATGTGCTATCCACTCCCCAATCAATGTCAACCATGACATTTTCAAGGAACATACCTAGGTTTATTACATGTATCTAAAATATAACAAAAAATTCCTACTGTAGTATATCACAGGTTTCAGCTGACTGTACAGCCAAGTGTTCGCACTCACTGTAAGAGTGTCAATGTTTATATTGTCCTGCCTCTCGTGTTCAAACATTCTGAAAAAAATAGCACACAATATTTTCCACAACCGTTTGTTCTGGGCTTAGACAATTACACAGGGGCTTCGATTTTAATCACTGACCAATTTATAGAGTAAAATTTTCATATTATACCAGAATAATTATTTTAAATCTGTTTTCCAACATTTATAAAGTATTGTGATTCTAAATCTGTTTTTCAACATTTAAACAAAAGTGTCCAGATATTCTTTATACAGATGTTCAGAGCCAACTTTGTCTTTTGTACCAACTGTTTATTTTGAGTAAAAAAAAATCGATGCTGATGGACGTTGAATGTAGTCGCTGACGATGATGTTGTCGAGCTTGCTTCTCCCCATGCGTCGACGTCGATACCTGGTCCTCTTGTACTCCCATCCGGTACTCCTGAATGACGACAGAGTGTAATAGAGCGGAGTGCCAAGTGACAGCTGTAGAATACTGTTACTTCGGCTATTAATCTTGCTCTCGACAGTCCACACGCCTTCGTATCAATCACAGTTCACACGGCAGTCTTGATGTTAAACTTGACGTCGCAGATGACCACAGCAGAGCAGGACTGGATGTACCAACAGTGTCTCGTAACAGGAGTGATGTCAGAAGGTCGTAGAGGCGGGTTGCTTGTTTGCAGAACAGGTGAATCTCGTCTTCCATCATTGCTCACGTCATCTCAGGCGTTTCTTGATGTCACCAGGTTACTAGGCCGTAAACACCAACTGTGTATACCCTCGTACTGCCGACTTAAGGCCAAAGGAGGCAATTTTGCGACCTTCTATGGGGAGTCCCAGAACTCTGTAGGGAAACCGTGCTGTCCACCTGTGACCGCCTTAGTTCCGCATTCCTGTTGCTTCAGATGACGTAATCATTAATCTTCCGGCGAAACTCTTGAGTACTGCTACTTGCTTTCCATTTCTTGACCTCTCCTCCAACACTGCTGGAATGGCTTCAGTCTTGATGACGCAGCAGGTGGGTAGTGGTGATCTCGAGACAGCTACCCCGGCGTTGTATGGCACCTCCGGTGACTGCTATAATGTGGACAGCTCGCTGGCCCTGACTACCTCGTTAGTGACGTGAGGCGTCGGCCGGGTGACTCTTGGATAGTCACTCATCTCCAAAGTAACTGATGTATGGGTTACTGGGTCAGGTGGGGGGAGGGCTTTGTGTAACGTGCCTCCCCCCTCGGTCTTTACAGACAAGGGTTCACGTGTGGCTGGAACAACTGGGTCGGTGTACCAATCAGACCTGGGAACAGACAGACACAACACAGTGGAAGCATAGATATACTCTGGGTTTGGTGGAGGTGGAACCCCAGAGCACGGTAAAAGCTGCTACCTGAGTTAAGTATAGTAATAGTTCATCTCATTGCCTCTACAGGAAAATCTAATGAATACTAAATTATACTCACCAAGGAAGTTACTTTACTGTATAGCGCGAGATCTCGTCACCATAGGGTGGCGAGACTGCACCTGACTACTTATGAGCGATGACAGAGGGTCATCCTCATCCCCTGACTCGTCGGTGAAGCCATGAGTCAGCACTGCTGAGTCAGGAACTAGACCCGCTGAACGCAGTTCTAATTCCTCTCTAGCATGATATTGTTTCAATTTATTTACATGAATCCACCCGGTCCTCGAATACTCCTTTTATAACGAGATTAACCGGCCCCGCCCTTTTAACTACTCTATATGGCCCTCGCCACCTCGGAGCAAGTTTCCTACTCTGATTGCCGGGCGCAGCCTCATTCACTCTCAATACGAGGCTTCCTTCTTTCAACTCAAGAGGGCGCACTTTCTTGTCATAAAAATGAGTATACCGATTCCGTGCCTTCTAGGACGCTTCAGCTGCAATATTCCATGCGTTTCTCATTTTTCCAAGGACCTCTGAAGGATAGTCCTCTCTGTATGCAAAAAAAATATCCCACCGCTGCCATCATTGTCACAAGGGGGGGGGGGGTATCCGTTCTGTTCTTCGTAATTCGTTCTCTACCCCTCTCTGCACCCGTATTCTACTTTAGCCCTCTCGACCAAGGGACCCCAAAACTGTTACTTGAGCCGACCCCACGCCACGTGGTCTTAAGACGATTGACCGACATAAGATTCTACAACCCATATGACGTGAAATAGACGTCTAGCAAAACTCTAGAATCGCCTTCGCTGCCACCACCAGACCAGTAACACTGAGCAATGATCAAGGTCTGGATCGATCATGCTAATCAATAAACTTTGGGGCTTGATCCCTACTAGTAATATATGACTTGGATATCCGTAAGTGTGGAATTAATTAACAATCAAAGGGAATAATGAATTCAGATTCGGTGTTAGAGTCGGCGCCCAACTCCACTCTGCCTCTCCGGCTACCCACGTGGTACGGGACCATCCACATAAATTATACAAAATTGAAATTAATAAAAAAGACCATTTAATAGCTAAATGGTTTATTCAAAAACTAAACAAAATGTAAATCAATGCACTCCCTAACCTGAACACTTCCTACTTCGGCAATGAGTTGACCTATTCCCTATATCAACACTCTTACAGCAACTCTACCTTTTTGCGACCAGCTAGATGTTAGTGCTAAGGTCCTGGGAAGAGTTGGAGTGGACACCTTCCCTGTGTTGCTCCGGATCCCACACTGTCGGAAAATCCGACACCATTTAATATATCATACAGACAGATAATAGCTGTGTTGTATAAACAAGTTAACCCATAGAAAACGTAACTTGTAGTGGAATTACCGTCTAAAGAAAACGGGATATCATCACCACATACTATTATAATTCACCACCTATTATGGTGGGAATTATTCTTAAATACATTAGTCTTTGGACTTTACCATCATAAAAACATCTTATATAAATTAACTTAATTATCAATATTAAAGTAGAGTAAATGTGACCCTTCTATCACTTTCTGACATGTGGACAATGTAAGCCAGGCGTCAGAGGGAGGAAGGAGGGAGCCATTGTTGTGTCACCTCCGAGACGTGTGGAGCAAATTTGGCTCCTATCATATCTGGACAATGTCGGCCAGGCGTCAGTAGAATGGAGTGTTAGACATTGCCATTGTTGAGACTAGACCAGAGGCTCACACGGGAGCAAATTCGGCTCCTGTTAAATTTACTTGGACGTAGTGTTATGGAAACTAAAAATGTACCATTATCAACACGCTGTCTACAAATTCAAGTTAAGTGTCTATCCGAAACCCGTTTATCATTCATTTATGGCCATTAATGTCAGGATATAGGGTGACCCGGTTAGATCACGAAAGCGCCTCATACTAAAGGTAATTAAGCCAGGTCTTTATTGTTCCATGTACAATGTTTCTCTGAAATACTTGTCATATATAGGATTCTGGCTTCACAGCTAGCGCACTTTTGACAGGTCAAGACGAGGAAGATTTTGTGCACCAGTTACTGGGTGATGGAAGCTACCTCAAAGAGGATAATTTGGTGTCTACACCCTAGTTATACCTGGTGGACTAACCTGCTGTACTATAAGATAAGGAACCTCTTCAATGTTTAATAGTATGTAGTCTATTACTGTAGTTTGATTGGCTGCATATATATAAACTAATAAACCCCCCTAATGTGTAGAGGATCGATTTGTGAGATTGAGATTATTGCAGAAATACAGTCCACTTATCATTATACAAATTGCTATCGAAGTATATAAATTAACGTGAATATAAATTCATATAAATTAAATAAATATAAATCTCACAGGTCGGTTCCCACATTATTTGGTCATCTTCGAACCGGATGACGGATTATTTGATCCTTTGAACCCACATTTGGTCATCTTAGTACCGGATGAACCAGTTAACCAGTGGATTCATTAAATATACTAGTGCAGTGTGATTTAAACAAAGCCAGTCAAGACGGCGGCGTTGCCTCGAACGAGTTCACGAGCCCCGCTCAGTTCAGATCAGCTTCGTCAGCGGTTTCATGCACACCCACAGAAATTTGGTGGTGTGTTATTTCGTGAAATGACAGCGCTAATATAGAAGCCAGCCAAATTAGTGGCTGTGTCCTCGCAAGATTGTTCACGGATTTTGTGGTGTTACATTTCGCGAGAGATTATCTACGAATTTTGTGGACTTTATTTCGCGAGGTCACTAATAATATTTAATACTTCTAGATAATATTAGAAGTTTCATAGAGGCTAATTAAGAGGCTAATATCAATAATTGTGTATATTATTTCTCCAAAATAGAGAATCATTTAATATAAATTGCACTAGTGATCACAGTATAATATTTACTAATTGCCAACCCACAACAGGGTAGGATATGACTAGTTGAACTATTATTGCTCATCCTAGTCCCATTATTACCATAGTCAGTTGTACTATATTGAATAACCTAACACCATTAATGAATGGTCCAGACCCTATTTTGGGTGTAATTTTTAACAACTCGAGTTGAGTTGTATATATAATAATTTACTTATGATCATTACACCTTTGAGTGATTAATTAGTGTCTCTACCATCCTAGGGTGATATAGAAGAGCTAACCTAAAGGTACTTCCAGTGACACTGGTTTATCACTCAAATTATTAGTGTGTATGATTATATATATATATAAATAATGTGTATTAATTTTAAGTGCTAACCTCTAGCAGAGGTAGGATTACAGCCTAGTGAGTGCAGAATTTACCCTAGGCTACCATTAGTACTTGTTCACAATTTATGAGCCAGTGGTGCCCAATTAACAAGTCACCATGACTAATCCACAGAAAGCAAAGCGTGCTTTAATATCAAGCAAACGCCAACTAACAAGAGATCTCAACCAATATGAACAGTTGTTATATGAGCCTGTAATTAATTATCGTCGGTTGAAAATACCACTGTTACAGATTCAAACCCAATTGCATATATTGAAAGCAAATAGGAAATCTTACCAAAATCAGGTCCACGACGACGACGACATAGTAGTTGAAGATGTGGAACCATTCCTGTCTGACCTAGCACAATATGAAGAAGAAACTCAAGGCAGGTTGGAACATTTACACAGGATAATTGAATCAGAACAAATAGCAAGTACATCAAATAAAGTAGATAATGTTATGGATGATCTGGATCTTTTTGAGAATAAATGTCAAGCCAGATTAGATCCTTTAATCAACAAGGATAAAGCTTCACCCAGTAAAGCTTCACCCAATATTATACCACCAGAAATTAAGCAGTTCTCAGACAATTTATCCACAGTCTCTGTGGTTTCTGAAAACCCAATACCTGAGGCTACTAAGTTAACATGCCTCCAAGCTAGAGGTGAAGCTGAACCAGTAGTAGAAAATGTAAATGAAAATAGCGACAGCACTAATTTCCCAGTCCAGCCTCCTAGGAATAATGCTGGCAATGAGAAAACTGTCATACATCTAGTACTACAATTGCTGGATTTACCTCAACCTGATCAGACTGCTGACTCATTACAATCCTTCAGCATGGAGTTTGAGTCACTACTAAGAACATTCAGACTTAAGGTTGATATAACTACTAGTGAATGGATGACCAAAGTAGTCCTTCAACGAAAATTGTCCAGCGATATACTAGATGAATTATATGCACATCAACATAACACCATCCTGACAGTACAGGACATCACTGAAGGTTTACATTCCATCATAAACAAACGACGAGCAAATGAGGAAGTTAAAGCCTCTTGCAAGCCTTCAGAAATAGAAAATAAGAGTCAATTAAAGGGTAAAACAACTACCCCAAATAAACATCAGTCAATTACTCTAACATCAAGTTGCAGAAAATCTGACAATGCAGCAGCATCCTCCAAGCCTACTGTTACTAGTTCACCTAAACCGGTAACTTCCAAACGTGCAGTAGGCTGGGGGACATGTATGTTCTGCAAAAAGAAACATTCAACATACTGTTGTGCTAATTATCCAACCAGAGACATTCGTATGGAGCGACTCCAGGAATTAGGGAGATGTTCAAGGTGTCTCAAGTCACACAACATAGACTATTGTGATACCCAATTCAACACCTGCAACAGGTGTAGAAGAGGTAGGCACCATGCAGCACTGTGCAAATATACGAAATTAACGTATTCAAGACCCAAGGTGGAAGATAGCATTCCCACCACAGTACAGTACTGCAAGGTGCAACAAACAAAGAGTGTCCAATCGGCAAAGTCTAAAGGTAATACGACTTTGCCTACTGCCCAAATTACCATTCTGAATAAGAGGGCCAAGGTCCATACCCGTGGGTTGTTTGACCAAGGATCCCAGAGAACATATATCACTAAAAAGCTGGCAGATGAACTACAATTAAGGCCTGTAGCCCAGACGTCATTCAACATCTCAGGGTTTGTAACAGATGCAGGACCTCAAGTCTACCAGGTGGTACAACCATCAGTACGTTTAGGCAGGTACGTCTGTCGAGTACAAGCCATTGTGGTGGACAAAATACCAGTAGACCTACAAGTTCAAGGTCTGAGAGCAACAGCCAAATTCCTGAGAAATAGAGGAATAAAATTGGCAGATAATATTAAGTCTGATCACCTCACTGACTTCGGTCTCCTTGTAGGGACAGACTATTGTCATCGATTCATCGGTAGCCCTACTAAATATCAGGGTATAACCATGTTAAACTCTGCAGGAGGTAAATTACTCTCAGGCCCAGTATCAAGCCTGAGGAGACCTATGGCTGCAGATAAACAATACCAGTAGAAATCTAAATTTGTCAGCTGATTATATTTCTCCAGTAGCATTATACTAAGGAGATTACAGCTGACTATAGTAACCGAGGTTGATGTTAGTATCATCATTTAAAGCTGAAGATGAGTTCATGAGGCCTCAGTGGCAAATCAGTGAACAGTAACTTAAACAGCTACAAGTCACTGCGACCAATGTCACTGAACCCACTGCAGTCTCAGAACCATACTTTACTTTAATGATGAGCTATTCAATCTTCTGAATCAATTAACTAAATTAAACCCCAATAAATCTGATGACTGATTTGATACATTTACTATTTAATCAAGATGTATTCCATGGGCCTCAGTGTTTATATATCAGTGACCAGTTACCTGAAGAAACTTCAAGTTATATCTAATGTCACTGATCTCACTGCAGTCCCTGAATCATACTTGACTGTAGTACTTGATCACATTCAGTCTTCTGGGTTAAATAATATGTAATAAGGCTTGAATATTAGCCTTTCAAGAGTTGACAGGGAAATGAAATCGCATTAGACTTCTAACCCCTGCAACTCTAGTACGGGACATCCGTCCTGTACGAACAGACACACAAATGTGTGATTACTAACTACTAACATCAAATTAATCTAATAATTCGAAGGAGGAGTATCGGTGTTCGTCTGTTCTAAATAGGACTTCGACCCGTGAGCAGCCCCTGGGGAATTATGTCGGAAAATCCGACACCATTTAATATATCATACAGACAGATAATAGCTGTGTTGTATAAACAAGTTAACCCATAGAAAACGTAACTTGTAGTGGAATTACCGTCTAAAGAAAACGGGATATCATCACCACATACTATTATAATTCACCACCTATTATGGTGGGAATTATTCTTAAATACATTAGTCTTTGGACTTTACCATCATAAAAACATCTTATATAAATTAACTTAATTATCAATATTAAAGTAGAGTAAATGTGACCCTTCTATCACTTTCTGACATGTGGACAATGTAAGCCAGGCGTCAGAGGGAGGAAGGAGGGAGCCATTGTTGTGTCACCTCCGAGACGTGTGGAGCAAATTTGGCTCCTATCATATCTGGACAATGTCGGCCAGGCGTCAGTAGAATGGAGTGTTAGACATTGCCATTGTTGAGACTAGACCAGAGGCTCACACGGGAGCAAATTCGGCTCCTGTTAAATTTACTTGGACGTAGTGTTATGGAAACTAAAAATGTACCATTATCAACACGCTGTCTACAAATTCAAGTTAAGTGTCTATCCGAAACCCGTTTATCATTCATTTATGGCCATTAATGTCAGGATATAGGGTGACCCGGTTAGATCACGAAAGCGCCTCATACTAAAGGTAATTAAGCCAGGTCATTATTGTTCCATGTACAATGTTTCTCTGAAATACTTGTCATATATAGGATTCTGGCTTCACAGCTAGCGCACTTTTGACAGGTCAAGACGAGGAAGATTTTGTGCACCAGTTACTGGGTGATGGAAGCTACCTCAAAGAGGATAATTTGGTGTCTACACCCTAGTTATACCTGGTGGACTAACCTGCTGTACTATAAGATAAGGAACCTCTTCAATGTTTAATAGTATGTAGTCTATTACTGTAGTTTGATTGGCTGCATATATATATTAACTAATAAACCCCCCCTAATGTGTAGAGGATCGATTTGTGAGATTGAGATTATTGCAGAAATGCAGTCCACTTATCATTATACAAATTGCTATCGAAGTATATAAATTAATGTAAATATAAATTCATATAAATTAAATAAATATAAATCTCACAGGTCGGTTCCCACACACACTCTGTCCTTCCCACATGCTTCTCTACCCAGACGCCCAGCTCTGTATCCTTACGCTTGGCTTTACTACATTGCTCCTAGGTGTTTAAGATTAACAACTAATCTCTGTTGCACTGAATGATCCAGATTGGTTGAATTCTTTTAACTGACGTTAATTACACAAGCATCTAGGGAAAAGCTATTTCCGTTTACAAAATGGCTATTTGACCTTTGAGAAAATACCAAAAATATGGAGCTTTGGTGACCTTCGTGACTTAAGGTCGCCCAAATCCTTCCGCCTCCAAGTCTAGTCCCGCTAGTGACGTTACTGATGGTGACTTAACTCATTATTCTGGTACTATATTATTCTTGATACTATAACCAGGAATATTATACAATTTGAATGAAGACTAATTTCTCTAGATAAGTGAATTCTGTAAATAATTCATTATACGAAACTGTGAACAAAGGCGGCAATTATTTTCACCGCCAACCCCCTCATGGGATGCTCCCTGGTCACCACACGTGGGTCCAGCTTCCCATTCTCCCATGCGTAGATAAAACATTCTGGGTCATTCCTACCACAGCTAGTTTGTTACAAACGTGCCTGTGGCCCTAAGCTATCAGGGGCCCAACATATGGAAAAGTTGGCCGTGGGAGAGGAGTGCCAGATGACAGCGTCGTGACCCAAAGGTCAATAATGGCCTTCCATTACCTGGCAGTCCCCAGGAGCAGCAGGTTTCTACTTCCCGTCATGGTTAAATTAGAAGTTTATTACTTATAATTGTGCAAGATTAGCAGCGACCCAAGCGTGGCAGGCGTCTTGGTCTGTGTTTACATGGATGGCATATGCCACGCAGCGCAGGCTAATGGGTAGTATTGCTTGTTCTAACTTCTCTAACTTTGTCTTGTGTTTAACTAGGTATGGACTCCAGGCTGGAGCTTCATACTCCAGGATTGGTCTGACATAAGTGGCATAAAAGGTCCTCAACGATTTCTTACACAAGTTTCTAAAGGCAGTTCTTATGTTGGCCAGTCTAGCATATGCCGCTGATGATATCCTTTTAATGTGGGCCTCTGGGGACATGTTCGGTGTGATATCAACCCCCAGATCTTTCTCTCTATCTGACTCTTGCAGGATTTCACCTCCCAGAAGGTACCTTGTGTTCAGCCTTCTGCTCCCTTCGCCTAATTTCATTAATTTACTTTTTCCTGAGTTGAACTTTAGTAGCCATTTTCTAGACTATTCCTCCAGTTTGTCGAGGTCGTCCTGTAGTTTCTGTATATCTTCACCTGTCTTAATTTTAATTCTCCACATATCTTTATGTGATATCTTGATGTGTGTGTGTGTGTATTAGCACATTTATAATACATACATATTTATACAAACATAATTATACAATGCACACATTTTCACATACACAAAATCATTATTATTAGACAGTAATCATTGTATTTTAAACAATGATAAAAGTATTCAATATATTTAAAAGAAAACTGTGAAAAATAGTTCAATTAACTTTGTTATTAACGAGCGTTCAATCTGAATCATTTGCAGATAACAAGCATCGTTCAGCGCCCGAGAATTGATGGTTCAATCGCTCCACAGAGCACCTGCAAATTGAAGCATTAGATATCCCTCCTCCTAATTACCGTAGGCGAGGATTAATTACCAATTACCGCCTGTAAATTCTGAAAGATTCGGTAATGTAATTATGATTATGATCCAAGATTGTCTTTGTTGATTGTTTTGTTCTTGTTGTTATTGGTTATTTCTGTCCCATTTTTTGTCTTAGAAATAAAAATTATGTGTTTGTGGGGGAACAAATTGGCAAAATGAACAGGGAAAGAGAAAGGAATCAAAATAACAATACACTTAGGGCATGTTACACGAACAGTAGGAGTCTACAAACAAAATAAACGATTTAAATGCTCTTGTTTACATAGAATCAATATATATTATTGCACTTACTGAAACATGGATGAATGTAGAAAACAGACAACTATTAGCTGAATATCAAATAAATGGATTTAAACTATTTCACACAGATAGATCTATTAGACGAGAAAGAGGAGTAGCCATATATGTTAGGGAAAATTTGAAATGTAGTCTCAAAGAGGGAATCAAAACTGAGCCACACACAGAAACTATTTGGTTAGAATTAAACGAAAAAGCTAGAAATCTTATAATTGGAGTTATATATAGGCCACCAAACTTAGACAGAATTGAAGCAAAGCATCTATGGGATGAAATATCTAGAGCATCTAGGTCTAACAGTATTTGTGTCATGGGTGACTTTAATTTTAATGGAATAAACTGGAGTGCCAAAACAGGGAATAACGAAGCAGAAGATTTTTTTAGAATTAATTGATGATTGCTTTCTTAAGCAACACATTAAGGAACTAATGCAGGAAAATAATTTTTTAGACTTGGTGTTAACTAACAGGGAAAACACAAACTAATGACATCGAAATAGAGAGTGAGCTTGGGAACAGTGATCACAAAGAAATTAGATTATCATAGAATGGAATAGATTTGTAAGAGAAAATTCTGTTAAAGTTCCAGATTTTCGAAAAGCTGATTTTAATGGCCTAAGAAAGTTTTTGGGTGAAAAGAAGATTGAAAAGTCCTAAGCATTTGGGGAGGGCCGGTCTTGGAGCCAGAAGTGAACCCAACGGTGGGTGATGTAAAAAGGGATTTCGACGTTGACTCAAAATATAACTTATTTAAAAATATTCTAAGCAAAGCACAGGAACATAGTATACCGTACAAATTGAAGAGATCGAATAATAATGACCTAAAATGGATAACAAAGGATCTGAAGAACGTTACAGGTAGAGAGAGACCTTGATACAAATGGATTAAAAATGGGGAAGTCGGTTTAGAACAAGAATTCATCCAACTGATTAGAAATGTTAAAAAATGGATAAGTAGGGCAAAATAAAACTTTGAAATTCGCATAGCAGGGTAAGCAAAGATAAATCCTAAAGTTTTTTTTCAGTTATATCGAACAAACAGTAGGGAAAGGATCGTTCCAATAAAAACTGAGACAGGTCAGATAACTGATAATAACGAAGAGATGAGTAATATTTTTAATAAATATTTTATCTCTGTATATACTAGAGAGAAACTTAACATTATGCCTTCAGCCAAACAAGTCAATGTGGGTGGGGGAAGAGGACAGGTTGACTAGTTTAGCAGTTACCAGGGAGGATGTTATTAAACAAATAGTGAAACTCAATCCAAACAAATCCCCAGGGCCAGACGAAGTGTTTGCCAGGGTGCTTAAGGAATGCAAAGAGGAGCTTTGCAAGCCACTGTCTACCATATTTAATAAATCACTAGAGTCAGGCATAGTGCCAGAGTCGTGATGGTTACTAATGTAATACCAGTTTTTAAGAAAGGAGATAGATCACTTGTGTCAAGATATCGGCCAATTTGCCTAGCGTCTCTTATGGGGAAGTTACTTGAATCGATAATTGAAAATACTATTCGTCTTCATCTTGAAAAACATCAATGTTTCACAACTTTGGTTTACAAATTGCCGTTCATTTTTAACAAATCTGCTCATTTTATTCCAACTTAGTTGAAGCAGTTAATAGTGGTAAAGTTTGTGATGTTGTGTACCTAGACTTTCGCAAAGCTCTTGATACAGGGCCACATGAAAGACTGATTAAAAAGATAAAGGCCCAAGGTAATGGGGATGCTATATTAAATTGGATTAAGGCATGGCTGTATCAAAGGAAACAAAGAGTTAGTATATATGGGGTTAAGTCAGAGTGGCAAAAGTTGTAGGTGGAGTACCTCAAGGCTCTGTTCTGTGACCTCTGTTGTTTATATAATATATATAAATGATTTAGATTCAGGTTTGAGCAGCAATATTTGCAAATTTGCCGATAGTACTAAAATCGGTAGGGAAATTAACACGGAAGAAGACTCACTATCACTTCACGTTGATCTAAATAGGGTTTTGAAATGGTCAAAAGATTGGCAGATGCAGTTTAATGCTGATAAAGGTAAAGTTCTGAGGCTAGGTAATTATCATAGAGTTACAAGATACGAGCTAGATGGTGTTGAGATTGAGAAGTTGAATTGCGAAAGGGATCATATGAGGCAGCTCCTATTTATAACCATCCAATCCCACTCATATATTTGTCCAACCCACGTTTGAAACAATCGAGAAACCCCGCGTCCTCCATGCCACGCGGCAACGGGTTCCACAAATCAACAACCCTGTTACCAAACCAGTATTTACCCAAGTCTTTCTAAATCTAAACTTATACAATTTATACCCATTTTTCGTGTTCTGTCTTGTGTTAATACTTTTAATACCCTATTAATATCCCCCTGTTATGTCCATTCATCCACTTGTAAACCTCTATCATGTCACCTCTAACTCTTTACCTTTCCATTTAATGCAATTTAAGCTTTGTTAATCTTTCTTCATATGACAGGTTTCTAATTTTGGGAATTAACTTTGTCATCCTACGTTGGACACATTCAAGTGAATTTATATCCATTCTATAATGTGGCGACCAAAACTGAACTGCATAATCTAAATGGGGCCTAACCAGAGCAAGATATAGCTGAAGACAACACCAGGTGTTTTGTTACTAACGCTTCGATTAATAAATCCCAGTGTCCTATTTGCCTTATTACGAACATTCATGCATTGATCTTTTGGTTTTAAATTCTTACTTATCATAACTCCCAGATCTCTTTCGCAATCTCAGTACCATCTAGTACGAATCTTGTAACTCTATCATCATTACCTAGCCTCAAAACTTTACATTTATCAGCATTAAACTGTATCTGCTAATCTTTTGACCATTTCAAAACCTTATTTAGATCGACTTGAAGTGATACTGAGTCTTGTTCCGTACTTATTTCCCTACCGATTTTCGTATCATCGGCAAATTTGCAAATGTTGCTAATCAAACCTGAATCTAAATCATTTATATATATTATAAACAACAGAGGTCCTAGTACAGAGCCTTGAGGCACTCCACTTACAATATTTTCCCACTCTGACTTAACACCATTTATACTAACTCTTTGTTTCCTTTGGTATAGCCATGCTCTAATCCAACTTTATATAGCACCCCCAATGCCATGAGCCTCTTTCTTTTTAATCAGTCTTTCATGTGGCACTGTATCAAAAGCTTTGCTAAAGTCAAGGTACTCAACATCGCAAGCCTTACCACTATCAACTGCCTCAACTATGCTGAAATAAAATAATAGCAAATTTGTTAAACATGAACGGCCATTTGTAAAACCATGTTGCGAATCATTTATTAATTTATGTTTTTCAAGATGAAGACGAATTGTATTTACAATTATCGATTCAATTAACTTTCCCACAATAGACGCTAGGTTAATTGGTCGATAGTTTGATGCGAGTGATCTAGCTCCTTTCTTAAAAATTGGTACCACATTAGCAACCTTCTATGACTCTGGCACTCTGCCTGACTCTACTGATTTATTAAATATGGTTGACAGTGGGTCACAAAGCTCCTCTTTGCATTCTTTAAGCACCCTGGTAAACACTTCATCCGGCCCTGGGGATTTGTTTGGTTTGAGTTTTACTATTTGTTTAATTACATCCTCCCTGGTAACTGCTAAACTATTCAACCTGTCCTTGTCCTGACCCACATAGACTTGTTCGGCTGAAGGCAAATTGTTAAGTTCCTCTTTAGTAAATACAGAGATAAAATATTTATTAAAAATACTACTCATCTCTTCGCCATTATCCGTTATCTGACCTGTCTCAGTTTTTAATGGACCTATCCTTTCCCTAATCTTTGTTCGATGTAACTGAAAAAACCTTTGGGATTTGTCTTTTTTTAGAGTTACAAGACGCAAGGGGGAAGGAGGAGCAGGAGAATTAGAAGATGCAGGAGGAGAACCCCAAGCAGTAGGAGGAGGAGAAGAAAGAGGAGAACCCCCGACCAAAAAGGTATAAACTTTACAAACAGTAGAAGGAGGAGGAGAACCACAATCAGTTGGAGGAGGAGGAGGAGAACCACAAACAGTAGGAGAACAACCCCCCACCAAAAAAATAAAAACTGGATTCAGCAACAAGAAACAAAACGTTCCTGGACTCTTTATACATAATCTTGACCCAATAGGTCATCAGTAGTTATCTCTCTGATGACGCTGATACCACCTACACCCTGCTAAGTCACCTTTCCTATGTATACACACAATAAACATTTAATAAGATAAAACCATTCTCAAGTCGATTGTGATGAGGAAGTAGAGACAGGCAATAAATAGGCACGAGAGATGAGGAGCAAAGTAAGGTGTATTAGAGGGGCTAGTAGTAGGAACTGCAGAGGGCCTATTGGCCCATACGAGGCAGTTCCTATTATAACCACCGAATGAGAAGGAGAAAATAATGAGAAGAGGAAAACGAGGGAACGTAGGAGAAGACAATGAACAGAAAAAAAAGAGAAAAGAGAAAGAAAGGAAAGAGAAAGAAAGGTAAATGGAAAGGGTAAGCTTATGTAAGGTCACGTTTGTTAGAAAGATTAGAGCATTTGAGTATATACTGTGAAAGGGAAGAGTCCACAGCAACAAAGCCAGGACTCAAGTTCATGTTGGGTACATTGTGTATTAGAGCCGATTCAACAAGACGGCGTCTGTGTAGAGTAGAGGCAGGAAAGATTATTTTGGAGGAAGACCAATCAATGAGATGATTAGAATCCCTCACATGGCAGAAGAGAGCATTGTTAGTGTCTGCAGACTTAACACTTCTCTTGTGTTCTTTAAGTCTGTCATTCAGTGTACGGCCAGTTTCGCCAAAGTATTGGAGAGGACAAGACGAACAGGAAATAGAGTAGACACCAGCACCATTAGAAGCAGGAGGAGCAGTGTGAACTAGATTGCTACGAAGTGTGTTAGTTTGACGAGAGGCGAGTTTAATGTCAAGAGGACGAAAGGTATTGGTAAAAGTTTTGAGTTCAGATATGAAGGGAAGGCATAGTACAGTGCTACTAGTGTTGGAAGCAGGTTTAGGATGAAAAAAATTTCGTTTAGGTTGAGAGTAGGCACAGTTGATGAAATGCAAAGGGTAACCAAGGCGAGAGATGTAAGGTAATTATCAAAAGAAGGCACCAAACCGGGAAGGCTATGTAGCACCATCAAAGTGCGAAATAATCAGAGGGCGCTAAATATCACCAAGAATGCCAATACGAGAACAAAAACGCATAAGGCGAACGATATCAAAAGTATCCGAGTCACCTAGAATTCTATCGAGGGACAAGTGACCGCGAGGGACGGTCGGAAAGCAAGACATACGCTCGTCCTGGAAGTAAGGACATTCAACAAGGATATGCACAACTGTAAGAGGGACAACGCAATTCGGACAATAAGGAGCAGGGCGGCGCTCCATTAAGTGACCGTGAGTTAAGCGGGTTTAACCAACCCGCAGCCGTGCCAAAGCAGTTTCCCACCGCCGGTTAAGGTGGTGGGAGGAAGGCCACGGGGACACACTACGTTTGAGAGTACGCAGCTTGTACGCAGGAATAAGGAATACTTTTACGGGAGATGGGACAAGAACGGATAGCTTCCTTAGCGGCAGCATCCGCACGCTCATTGAAAGAAACACCAATATGGCTGGGAACCCAGCAAAACTACCGATTTAAATTTACTAGAAATAAGAAACAGCCAATGTTGAATCTCGATGACCACCGGATGGACAAGGTTAAAGGACCCCAGAGCCATGAGGGCACTACGAGAGTCAACTACAACCACAAAGGAGGAATGAGAATGAGAAAGCAAGAGACGAAGAGCATAGAGAATAGCATAAAATTCTGCCGTAAAGACGCTAGCCTCCGAAGGGAGGCGACACATATAAGTACGGTCAGGAAAAACAATAATGTAGCCCACACCGTCCGCAGACTTAGACCCATCAGTGAAGATGGAAATAGAGTGGGAGTGCGAAGAAAAGTGCTCAAGGAAGAGGCTTTTCAGAATAGTAGGAGGGGTAAAGGCTTTAGTAATACAAGTCAGGGACGTACAAAACTTGGGAAGGGGGACTCTCCACGGAGGTAAGGAAGGAATAATGCGAGGAGAAACATTAGAAATATGAACAGAAAGAGAATCCTGTAAGCGAGATAACCGGACAGAAAGTGGGAGACAATGAAGAGGAACAGGAACCACAGGAGGAGGAAAAGTCAATGCACGACAGAGGCGAGAGGAAGGATGTTGGAAGGACCGCGCAAGATAGCGAAGACAGTAGCGATCACGGCGGTCCTGAAGAGAGAGAAAGCCAGTGTCAACATACAAACTGAGGGCGGGAGTCGAACGAAAGGCACCAGAGCTGAGACGCAACCCAGTATGGTGCAAAGCATCAAGACGGCGAAGAGTAGAAGGAGAAGCAGAAGAGTATGCAGGGCAACCATAATCGAGTTTAGACAGGACGAGAGAGGAGTGCAAATAGAGGAGCGTGCGTCTATCCGCTCTCCAAGAAGTATGGGACAAAACCTTAAGGAGGTTAAGAGCCTTAGAGCATTCAACTCGGAGGTAAGAGATATGGGCTGACCAAGACAAACGAGTGTCAAAGACCAACCCCAAAAGCTTCACGGAATCCCTGTACACAATGGGATGACCATAAAGCAACAAAGAGGGAAGAAGAACGACATGCTTCCGAATAAAAGTCATGGCACAAGTCTTAGACGCAGAGAACTTGAAGCCATTATCGGTGGCCCAAGACGACATGGCATCAATCGCAAGTTGAAGCCGCTGTTGAAGGAGAGGGGAATCATCACCCCGACAGCAAAGGGTAAGATCATCAACATAGAGAGCAGAGAAGACGCCAGAAGGAAGAGAGGAAAGAAGACCGTTGCGGGCAACTAGAAAAAGAGTAGTGCTCAGAAAACTACCCTGGGGAACAACCTCATACTGCTGAAAAGGGGCAGAGAGAGCAGTACCAAGCCGTACACGAAAGGAACGACGAGAGAGGAAGCTCCGGAGGAAGAGCGGGAGGTTCCCACGAAGGCCAAAAGAATGAAGTTGAGACCAAATATGATACCTCCAGGTAGTGTCGTAAGCCTTTTCCAGGTCAAAAAGGACGGCAACAACGGAGGTCTTCGCAGCAAAAGCAGTACGAATATAGACCTCCAAGTTCACCAGGACATCTGTTGTGCTGTGGCACTTGCGAAAACCAAATTGAGAAGGGGAGAGGTGGCGATAGTGCTCTAAGAGCCATATCAAACGAACGTTGACCATACGTTCAAAGAGCTTGCAGACACAACTCATGAGACCAATAGGGCGGAAGTCCTTGGGGGATGACCCGAGAGACCCTGGTTTCCGAACAGGGAGGACAACAGCATCGAGCCAGTCTTCAGGGACTGACGACGACTCCCAGACCCGGTTGTACAGCCTCAGTAAATACTGAGACGTGCACGGAGGGAGATGGCGAAGCATTTCATAATGAATGCCATCGGAGTCCGCTGCCGTAGAACCACAAAGGGCTAGGGCAGATTGAAGTTCAGAGAGAGAGAAGGGATCATTATAGGGAAGGTGAAGATAAGTACAGAAATTTAAAGGACGAGATTCAAGGAGAGGCTTACGAAGAAGGAAGGATTGGGGGAGACGAGAACCAGAACTAAAAGAAGAGAAATGGGAACCCAGTTCGGTCGCAACCTGCAACGGGTCCGCCACAAGAGTACCATGAAGGCGAAAGACCTGTGAGACATCGGGAACGAACTTACCCGCAATCTTGCGGATACGCTTCCAGACCAGTGGAAGAGGAGTTTCGGACGTAACGGTGGAGACATAAGATTCCCAGCAAGCACGTTTAGCCGCACGGATGGTCCTACGAGCCACCGCACTCGCCTTCCGAAACAAAAGAAAAGACTCAACCGTCTGCCGGAGGCGATGTCTCTTCCAGGCTGCACGCTTACAGTGGACAGCCCGAGCACAGTCCAAACTCCACCAGGGAACGCACTTCCGCGTTCCTCGAGAGGAAGAGCGAGGAATAGAGTGGAGGGCAGCGTCAAAGACAGTGCCATGAAAAAAAAGGATGGCGCGAGGGAGAGGTAAAATGGAGAGGCCAGAAATAGTTGCACGGAGAGTAAAGAGGCGCCAGTCAGCCTCGGCAAACCGCCACCTAGGGAAGGAGAGAGGAGGGCGAAAGGAGAAAAAAGTGACAAGGATAGGAAAATGGTCACTGCCATGGAGGTCATCAAGGACTCGCCACCCGAAATCTAAGGAAAGGGATGACGAGCACAGAGAAAGATCGAGACAAGAAAGGGAGCGAGTCCGAGAGTCCAAATGAGTGGGCTCACCAGAATTAAGAAGGGACAGGGAAGAAGAGAGGATGAAAGGTTCAAGGAGGCGACCCCGGGTGTTTGTCAGCACATCACCCCAAAGGGCATGACGACAATTGAAATCACCCAGCAGGAGCACAGGCTCCGGCAAGGAGTCTAGGAGGTGTTTAGGATCGGGAAGAGAAAGTGGGACAGTGGGGGGTAGATAAATAGAACAAACCATGTACCATCTACGCACAAAGATACGGTCGGCAGAACAGTGGAGAGGCGAGGAAAAAAGTAAGGGGACAAAGGGAACATCGGAACGAATCAAGAGAGCAGAAGAATTATGGACCCCAGCTGTCGCTAGGGGAGGGGAGAGAAAAGAATAGCCACGGAAGCGACCAGGACGAGAACCAAGCATCGGCTCCTGGAGACAGACACAAAGGGGCGAAAACTGTGAAATGAGAAGTTGGAGGTCAAGGAAATTGGCGTAAACTCCACGGATGTTCCACTGGAGAAAAGACATCAGCAAAGAGAGAGAAGAGCAAAGAAGAAACAAAGGTGAAGAAGGAACACAGCACGCTAAAAAAGCACAGAGTCAGGATCAGGGTCAGCGAAGTCAGGGATAGGGGGCATGGGTAAACTGAGTAAAGAAGGAGGGCAAGAAGCGGTAGGACGGACGAGAGGCGGACGAGCAGGGTCTGGAGGAGAAGGAAGGGGAGGAGGGGGGGCAGAAAGAGGGGAGCGCATCTCAGCCAGGGCAGTAACCGAGATGGAACCAGGGGCTAACGAAACCTCCACAGTAGGAACAGGGGGCACCACCACCGAAGGAATGATAGAGTGGGAGGGGAAGGAATGATAGAATCAGAGATAGGGGGAGAAGAAGAAAGCGAAGCTTTCTTACCGACAGGGGAGGAGGAAGGAGAGGAGCCAGGTTTCCGCTTCTGACTCAAAGATACAGGCGTCCCAGCAGCAACGTACTGGGCAACAGACTCTAGTGTCTCGATAGGAGAAGAAGATCGAGAGCGAGCAATATAACCATCAGGAGAGCGATGGACGTCGGCCCGCACAGTCAGGCGGCTTGGAGAGCCAAGAGACGGAGGAGAAGGACGGGAAGGAGGACTAGAAGGAGAGGAAATAGAAGACACAGGAGACGTGACAGACTGGGTAGAAAGAAGGGGAGCCCTAGACAGAGAACCAGGAGGGGGACCCTTCAGAACAGAACGGAGGGAAACAGGGGAGGTGGTGGTGGGTGTGTCCGGGTCTAAGGCTCGGAAACGGTTGTGAGACTGAGAAAGGTGGGAAGGACGAGGAGAGGAAGAGCACACCACGCGAGCATAGGAGACGCCAGCGAAAGAGGGGAGACGATGAACTTGGCGCCGAGCCTCAGGAAAAGACAAACGGTCTCGGTGCTTCAAGTTGAGGACAGCCGCCTCAAGTTTGTAGCGAATACATGCACGGGAGAAAGTAGGGTGGGCCCCACCGCAATTGAGGCAGCGGGCCTGGGAAGAAGTGCACTCTAACTTAGAGTGACCCTCGCTTCCACACAGGGGACAGAGAGAGACAGGACTAGAGCATTTGAGGGTACCATGCCCAAACCTCCAGCACTGACCGCAGAGCCTCGGAGAGGGAATATATTCCTGAACGGAGCATCTGACACCAGCAAGAATGACAGATTGCGGAAGGGACCTACCATCAAAGGTAACCTTCACAACCCTAAGGGGCAGGCGGCGATGGCCACGAGGGGGACGAGTAAATGTATCCACCTGGAGTACAGAATGACCCTGAGCCTCGAGGATATGCTTGATATCCTCGTGGCAGTCCTTGAGATCCCGAACACCAGTCGCAACATGGTGCGGGAGAAGAACAGTGCCAACACTGGCATTCAATCGGGCGTTCTTCGAGACCCGAACAGGGGTCTCGCCAAGGCAGGATAAGGCGGCCAAGCGGGTGGTTGCATCCTGAGAAGGAGCAGCAACGACACAGGTACCAAGACGAGTGGGGTTGAAGGTGATAGAGGCATCCACGGAATCGACAAGATGCCTATGAAGAGAAAAATCATCAGGAGGAGTTGAATCCAAAGGTAGGAGGTCAAAGTATTTAGTCCACGTATCAGGACCAAACAAAGCATGGAACGAAGTAGGATGGGAAGGGAGCATACGAGAGCGGCCGTGGCGGGGACGGCGATGAGAACCCTTAGAGAGAGACGGGTTGAAAGGTGCAGTAGTCACAAGAAAGGATGGAGCCGTGCAAGGGGACGAGACGGTCACCACAGCAGGCTTGGAGCTCGACCCAACCACAGAGGAGGGAGGGGAGCAGGGAGGAAGAGTCCGGTCTGGGCCTAAACCGGGTTCCGTAGCTGGGGCTACAGATCCCGGTTTTCCAGGACAGTCCGACTCACGGGCCTGGTCGCCCACCCCATGAGCCTGGGTAATAGAAGGAAAGTCGTTATCCATACAGCAAACCAAACAAAAGGGATGGGACCTGGAACCAAGGGATACCACCTACCAGGGCAGCCAGGGAGGCCGAGCGCGGGCCAGTGCAGGAAGGGTGTGTCATCCCCAGCGGTGCTCCCCCTTTTCAACAGGGGAGTCCTACTACTTCGTTCATTCTCCCACACTGGTGCTAAGACCCCAGTCCCCCTATCATCCCAGCCTGGACACCAAACCATCCACTCAGGGCGGCCTCTCACAGGCGACCCCTCCAGCGGGTGGTCCGATGGCTCACAAGGCCCCTACATAGTGCCCTTCAGCACGTACACCACCCAAAGAGGGGGCAGGAGAGGGGGCACAGGCAACCCACACCTGTCCCAGGGAGGTGTACGTGAGCCCCTCACCATGGCAAGGAGGCACCACGGAGGGGCCAAGACGAGAGAATGATTTGTAGATAAGGGCAATTTGAGAATGGTCCAGGACGGACCGAAACGTCGTCGTCCCTTCACATTCTAATGTGTGGTCTGGTCATCATACTTTAGCCACGTTATTGTGACTCATCGCCTGCAAGATAAAATCAAATTCTCTCTTTTTTTTAGTATGTATATAATAATAATATTAATATATAACTGAAAACTCACACCCCAGAAGTGACTCAAACCCATACTGCCAGGAGCAACGCAACTGGTATGTACAGGGACGCTTTAATCCACTTGACCATCACGACCGGACATAAGGAAGTGATAGCCGAAGCTATTTGAACCACTTCCCCGCCGGCACTCGGATAATCTTGGGCATAGCATTTTATCAAATCACCTCATTCTTTGGGTCACATGTGAGGAACACAAATATGAACAAGCCTGAATGGTCCCCAGGACTATATGCAACTGAAAACTCTGGGTTCGAGTCACTTCTGGGGTGTGAGTTTTCAGTTGCATATAGTCCTGGGGACCATATGCAACACTAATGCCTACACTAATATTTTCTATTCATTATTAGTTGCAGATTAAGTTACGTGACTAATTTCAAGCATAGAAATATTCATAAATTACTTAAGTAGTGGTTAACACTTTGCACACCCACACTAGAATGTGTGTAGTCTTTCTGGTTTTCTTAATTCAATTTCCGTGCTACGTCATTCAGTTTAGCATCAAATTGTTCGCAATATGGTTCTTTGAGGGGATATATCCATATGAGATCTTAATTCAATTTCCGTGCTATGTCATTCAGTTTGGCATCAAATTGTTCGCAATATGGTTCTCTGAGGGGATATATCCACATGAGGTCAAAAGGCGCAGTAGTCATTTGACCTTCCTTCTCCTCCAGACCCTGCTCGTCCGCCTCTGGTCCGTCCTCCCGCTTCTTGCCCTCCTTCTTTACTCAGTTTACCCATGCCCCCTAACCCTGACTTCGCTGACCCTGATCCTGACTCTGTGCTTTTTTAGCGTGCTGTGTTCCTTCTTCACCTTTGTTTCTTCTTTGCTCTCCTCTCTCTCTTTGCTGATGTCTTTTCTCCAGTGGAACATCCGTGGAGTTTACGCCAATTTCCTTGACCTCCAACTTCTCATTTCACAGTTTTCGCCCCTTTGTGTCTGTCTCCAGGAGCCGATGCTTGGTTCTCGTCCTGGTCGCTTCCGTGGCTATTCTTTTCTCTCCCCTCCCCCAGCGACATCTGGGGTCCATAATTCTTCTGCTCTCTTGATTCGTTCCGATGTTCCCTTTGTCCCCTTACTTTTTTCCTCGCCTCTCCACTGTTCTGCCGCCCGTATCTTTGTGCGTAGATGTTACATGGTTTGTTCTATTTATCTACCCCCACTGTCCAACTTTCTCTTCCCGATCTTAAACACCTCCTAGACTCCTTGCCGGAGCCTGTGCTCCTGCTGGGTGATTTCAATTGTCGTCATGCCCTTTGGGGTGATGTGCTGACAAACACCCGGGGTCGCCTCCTTGAACCTTTCATCCTCTCTTCTTCCCTGTCCCTTCTTAATTCTGGTGAGCCCACTCATTTGGACTCTCGGACTCGCTCCCTTTCTTGTCTCGATCTTTCTCTGTGCTCGTCATCCCTTTCCTTAGATTTCGGGTGGCGAGTCCTTGATGACCTCCATGGCAGTGACCATTTTCCTATCCTTGTCACTTTTTTCTCCTTTCGCCCTCCTCTCTCCTTCCCTAGGTGGCGGTTTGCCGAGGCTGACTGGCGCCTCTTTACTCTCCGTGCTACTATTTCTGGCCACTCCGTTTTACCTCTCCCTCGCGCCCTCCTTCTTTTTCATGGCACTGTCTTTGACGCTGCCCTCCACTCTATTCCTCGCTCTTCCTCTCGGGGAACGCGGAAGTGCGTTCCCTGGTGGAGTTTGGACTGTGCTCAGGCTGTCCGCTGTAAGCGTGCAGCCTGGAAGAGACATCGCCTCTGGCAGACGGTTGAGTCTTTTCTTTTGTTTCGGAAGGCGAGTGCGGTGGCTCGTAGGATCATCCGTGCGGCTAAACGTGCTTGCTGGGAGTCTTATGTCTCCACCGTTACGTTCGAAACTCCTCTTCCACTGGTCTGGAAGCGTATCCGCAAGATTGCGGGTAAGTTCGTTCCCGATGTCTCACAGGTCTTTCGCCTTCATGGTACTCTTGTGGCGGACCCGTTGCAGGTTGCGACCGAACTGGGTTCCCATTTCTCTTCTGTTAACTCTGGTTCTCATCTCCCCCAATCCTTCCTTCTTCGTAAGCCTCTCCTTGAATCTCGTCCTTTAAATTTCTGTACTTATCTTCACCTTCCCTATAATGATCCCTTCTCTCTCTCTGAACTTCAATCTGCCCTAGCCCTTTGTGGTTCTACGGCAGCAGGCTCCGATGGCATTCATTATGAAATGCTTCGCCATCTCCCTCCGTGCACGTCTCAGTATTTACTGAGGCTGTACAACCGGGTCTGGGAGTCGTCGTCAGTCCCTGAAGACTGGCTCGATGCTGTTGTCCTCCCTGTTCGGAAACCAGGGTCTCTCGGGTCATCCCCCAAGGACTTCCGCCCTATTGGTCTCATGAGTTGTGTCTGCAAGCTCTTTGAACGTATGGTCAACGTTCGTTTGATATGGCTCTTAGAGCACTATCGCCACCTCTCCCCTTCTCAATTTGGTTTTCGCAAGTGCCACAGCACAACAGATGTCCTGGTGAACTTGGAGGTCTATATTCGTACTGCTTTTGCTGCGAAGACCTCCGTTGTTGCCGTCCTTTTTGACCTGGAAAAGGCTTACGACACTACCTGGCGGTATCATATTTTGTCTCAACTTCATTCTTTTGGCCTTCGTGGGAACCTCCCGCTCTTCCTCCGGAGCTTCCTCTCTCGTCGTTCCTTTCGTGTGCGGCTTGGTACTGCTCTCTCTGCCCCTTTTCAGCAGTATGAGGGTGTTCCCCAGGGTAGTTTTCTGAGCACTACTCTTTTTCTAGTTGCCCGCAACGGTCTTCTTTCCTCTCTTCCTTCTGGCGTCTTCTCTGCTCTCTATGTTGATGATCTTACCGTTTGCTGTCGGGGTGATGATTCCCCTCTCCTTCAACAGCGGCTTCAACTTGCGATTGATGCCATGTCGTCTTGGGCCACCGATAATGGCTTCAAGTTCTCTGCGTCTAAGACTTGTGCCATGACTTTTATTCGGAAGCATGTCGTTCTTCTTCCCTCTTTGTTGCTTTATGGTCATCCCATTGTGTACAGGGATTCCGTGAAGCTTTTGGGGTTGGTCTTTGACACTCGTTTGTCTTGGTCAGCCCATATCTCTTACCTCCGAGTTGAATGCTCTAAGGCCCTTAACCAGTAGTCAAAAGGCGTATTTTAAAAGTAACTGATATGATATAGTCTTCATATTATCCCCCCTTCTCTTACAATATGTGGAATTTGTTACAGGAGTTTCATGAACGATGGAATCAATTGTGTAAGTGGATTTCCACAAATGGATGTCAACGTGGAAGATATACACATTTCCAAGCAATTTAATAAGAGTCAATTGATTCACCAGCGAATCTTCTTAGTATTGGCATTTGTAGGAGGTGTAGTGGTTTATTAGACTGGTAGAATGCGACATTTTAAGTTCTTTCCAGAAAGTAGGATGGGTTTCAATCCATCTGAGAATTTTATAAAGCAGTGATCATGTCTCGAGTTACGAACAATACCTTCTACTCTATCTTTCTGAGGATTATTTACCAGATGAAATAGTCGTTATCTATAAACATCTCCCAATATTAGATAAAGTTTACTCCTCTAATTTTTTGGCCCTCCCATAGGGTCATTTTAATTTTATTTACTCGGAGATATAAAAGGCCCGGGGATTTTAAATACTGTGGTATAAAAAAACATTACAAATGTATATAAAACTAGCGATTTGTATATAAAATTAAGGAAAAAATATTAGGGGTTGACAACACATGTGATATTTTGTTTTACTTTGACATTATGTGAGGAAGTAAATATGTAATCAACTTTAAGATTACATGAAAAATCTTCCACGTTAACAAGTTGAAGAACGTGATATCAGTAAATTTTAGATTTCAGCCTAAGGTACTCTATCTTTTTGAGATTTATAGCCTAAAACCCAGTTTCATTAAAAGCTGTTTTCTCATTATATATATTTAAAAACCATTAATATGCGGTACATATCTGGGCAAACTATACCTAATTTAATAAATATAACTAATACAAACTTCTATATTTTTCCTCCATCATCCTATTCCTCACCTTTTAATCAAGATATGACAAATATTACTGCTTATTTGAGTATTTTAATTCAAAAATTGTATAGTGAGGCAGATGTGAAACATGCAAATATATATATAATTAATAATAATAATAATAATAATAATAATAAACCACAACCAATAAATTTATATGATGTAAATTCATATGTGGAAGCAGGTTTACTAAGAAAAAATAAGCAGTCATCTAAATTAAAAGTTCAATTTACAACTGATATCGGTGGAATAAAAGCGAATTTGACTATTTAACATTTTGTTATGTCAATGTAAATTCTTGCCCACACATTTCCCATAATGCAGTAGCAAATCAGAATGGTCTTCCCCTCCTTTTTTAATTATATTAGCCACAATTATGGTTGCATTATTTTTTTTTCATCGGTCTGCAACATTATATGATCCTTGATATTAATGACCCAATTTTTACAATAAACTATTACAAAAAATATATCCTTCAAAATTTAAGGAATGTTTAAATGTCGAAAAGAAGAAAATTATTTAAAAGAATGTGCTTTTACTATCATGCCTTTTTCCTATGAAAGTTGGTCTTGGTGTAATAATACCCTGGACAATAATAAGGATGATTATTATTACCTCCCACTACACGACACCAAGGTTTTTTTTTTCAAATAGTTACTAATTTCCTCAAATACTGCAGACAGATAAATAAATCACTCGTTAATCATAATGATTATGATGGAGGAAGATGTCTACTATGTCAACTACCTGGTCTCTTGCTGTTAGGTTATGATATCGAGAAGCAAAAGAAAGGTATAGTGTCATTTTCATTTTTCACCTCTGATTTACCATGCAACTGGGTTATTCCAACTTCGGTCTCTGTCTTTTCTGAAATGGTACTTGCACTTGCAAGTACAGAAAAGCACTTGCAGAACAAACCTATCTAAAATGTGTTGGGTTTTAGACAGTTCGATCCCAACACATATGGGGGGCCTGTCCAGGAGTGAGTAGAGTACTGTTCAATTCATGCTCCACCAGCACTCATTGCCTCGCCCGGTGATTCTGATTGGCTAACAGAATTCCCGCCACCGGACGCGCCACACCACGTGCTTGTTACGAACCAGAATTCCTCGCCCGAGCACGGAGCAGTGAAGTCCACGCCATCTATGAGTCCGCTCCCGAGAACCCCACAACTTGGACAACGCTATCTAGTGGTGACAGGATATGCCAGCAATAGGCGCTGGATTCCTGCCCTAGTCGGTTCGCGAAGTTGTAACACGGGATTTGGGTTCCTCTCTCTACTTCCTTCTTTCTTTGCCCTCTACCCGTATTCTTACTTTTATTTCTAAACCAAGGGACTCCAAAACTTTTAACAAAGCCAACTCCACGCCACGTGGTCCTAAGACGATTGACCGACTTAGGATTCTACACCCAGTATGACGTGACCTAAGCTCTGAACAAAACCCTAGAGTCACCTCTGCTGCCACCACCAGACCAGTAATACAAGAACAATGATCGAGGTCTGGATCGATCACGCTAATTAATCAACCTAGGGGCTTGATCCCCACTATAAACGATGACCTTGAGTGTGGAATAAATTACACGGTAATGATAATTCCGATTCGATGTTAGAATCGGCGCCCAATGCAACTCTGCCTCGTGTGGACCACGTGACCAGGACAAGTATACACATAAAACACATGGAAACAATAAAATGCAAATTAATAACAAATTTAATTTATTAAAAGAAAACTAAAACAAAATCTAAATATGTTCACTCCCTATCACTTTAACACTCCCTACTTGACCTGAGTGGCAAATGAGAAGACTATTTCTATAATTAACAATAGCAACTATACCTTGGGCGACCAGCTAGATGTTTTGGCTGGTCTTGGGGAGAGGTAAGATGTTTGACCTCTTATCCCAGCTGCTTCCGTGACCACACTGATCTCTCTCTTGTCTGGTCTACCCCAGACAGAACATTGTATCCTTCTGCCTAGTCAAAGTTTTACCAAGTTACTAGCCAGGTTTAAGTTATAACAATTAACCTCTGTTGTACTTAATTGATCCAGACTGGTTGAATTATTTTACTGAATTAAATTACACAAGCCTCTAACGGCAGAGCTGTTCCCGATCACAAAGATGGTTATTAAAACTTTGAGAAATAGTAGACCTGTCAACCCCTGATGACCTATGACCGCCGGTCACTCCGCTTTAAAAGTTAGATCTGATTCGTGACGTCACTGATGGTGACTTAAACTCAATAATTAGAATACTCTTGATATTGTATCCAGTACTATTATACAATACAATTTTAATGCAAAATGAATAAAGGCTAATTTTCTCTAAATTACTGAATACTATAGGATGATTCATTATACGCAGCTATGAACAAAGCGTTGGTTATTTCCACCGCGAATTCCCCTGGGGGTCAGGTCACCATGCGGCTCAGCTTCCCATTCTCTTTTGTCGATAAACCCCTCTGGATAATTCTTACAACAGCCTAGTTTGTTACAACCCCCCCGCACAAGCACTTAGTAAACCTTGTTAATTTGTTAAAATTCACGAGGTTTAGTATCCAAACCCACAATTCAACTCATGCCACAAACAAAAGCTAACCTAACTAATAAAATTTGACAAATAATAGTCCAACATCATAATGAACATGTTCATATTTCATAAATTTCTCAGCTGTCAACTGACAGCAATCCTCCAATATCAGGAAACATACATCCTACCCTTACTGACATAGCTAAATAACATGTCCCTACTCTACCATAAAAAACTAGCTATTAAACTCTCTTGGCTCTTCACTAGCCAAGTCCATGTGTCCTCTAGAGCCGGCCACACCGTGCTCAAACAAACATTAAAGTTATAAGTTCAGACTGAACTTTGTCATCCGGGAGCGTACTACGGAACTATCAAGTTCACATCCGTGTACTAACCACTCCCCATCAATGTCAACCTTGACATGTTAAGGAACACACCTAATGTTTATTACATGTATCTAAAAATAAAAAAAAAATTCCTATACTATATCACAGGTTTCAGCTGACTGTACAGCCAAGTGTTCTCACTCACTAGAAGTGTCAATGTTTATATTGGTCCGCCTCTCCTGTGTTCAAACATTCTGAAAAAAATAGCACAACATAATTTTCCATAACCGTTTGTTCTGGGCTGAGACAATTACACAGGGGCTTCGATTTTGATTACTGACCAATTTATAGAGTAAAATTCATATATTATACCAGAATTATTTTAAATCTGTTTTTCAACATTTAAAAAGTATTGTGATTCTAACTCTGTTTTTCAACATTTAAACAAAAGTGTCCAGATGTTCTTTACACAGATGTTCAGAGCCAACTTTGTTGTTTGTATCAATTGTTCATATTGAGTAATCGAAAAAAAAAATCGATGCTGCTGGATGCTGAATGTAGTCGCTGACGATGACGGTGTCGATCTTGCTTCTTCTCATGTGTAGACATCAATACCTGGTCCTCTTGTACTCCCATCCGGTACTCCTGAATGACGACAGAGTGTAGTAGAGCTGAGTGCCAAGTGACAGCTGTAGAATACTGTTACTTCGGCCATTAATCTTGCTCTCGACAGTCCACACGCCTTCGTATCAATCACAGTTCACACGGTAGTCTTGATGTTAAACTTGTCGCAGATGACCACAGCAGAGCAGGACTGGATGTACCAACGGTGTCTCTTAGCAGGAGTGATGTTAGAAGGTCGTAGAGGCGGGTTGCTTGTTTGCAGAACAGGTGAATCTCGTCTTCCATCATTGCTCACGTCATCTCAGGCGTTTCTTGATGTCACCAGGTTACTAGGCCGTAAACACCAACTGTGTATACCCTCGTACCGCCGACTTTAGGCCAAAGGAGACAATTTTGCGACCTTCTATTGGCGAGTCCCGGTACTCTGTAGGGAAACCGTGCCTTCCACCTGTGACCGCCTTACTTCTGCTTTCTTGTTACTTCAGATGACGTAATCATTAATCTTCCGGCGAAATTCTTGAGTACTGCTACGTGCTTTCCATTTCTTGACCTCTCCTCCAACACTGCTGGAATGGCTGCAGTCTTGATGACGCAGCAGGTGGGTAGTGGTGGTCTCGAGACAGCTACCCCGGCGTTGTATGGCACCTCCGGTGACTGCTATAATGTGGACAGCTCGCTGGCCCTGACAACCTCGTTAGTGACGTGAGGCGTCGGCCGGGTGACTCTTGGACAGTCACTCATCCCCAAAGTAACTGATGTATGGGTTACTGGGTCTGGTGGGGGGAGGGCTTTGTGTAACGTGCCTCCCCCCTCGGTCTTTACAGACAAGGGTTCACGTGTGGCTGGAACAACTGGGTCGGTGTACCAATCAGACCTGGGAACAGACAGACACAACACAGCGGAAGCATAGATATACTCTGGGTTTGGTGGAGGTGGAACCCCAGAGCACGGTAAAAGTTGCTACCTGAGTCAAGTATAGACATAGTACATCTCATTGCCTTTACAGGAAAATCTAATGAATACTAAATTATACTAACCAAGGAAGTTACTTTACTGTACAGCGCGAGATCTCGTCACCATAGGGTGGCGAGACTGCACCTGACTACTGATGAGCGATGACAGAGGGTCATCCTCATCTTCTGACTCGTCGGTGAAGCCATGAGTCAGCACTGCTGAGTCAGGAACTAGACCCGCTGAAGGCAGTTCTAATTCCTCTCTAGCATGATACTGTTTCAATTTATTCACGTGAATTGTCCTTTCCACCTGGTCCTCGAACACTCCTTTTATAACAAGATTAACCGGCCCCGCCCTTTTAATTACTCTATAGGGTCCTCGCCACCTCGGAGCTAGTTTCCTGCTCTGATTGGCGGGCGCAGCCTCATTCACTCTCAATACGAGGCTTCCTTCCTTCAACTCAAGAGGGCGCACTTTCTTGTCATAAAAATGAGCATACCGAGTCCGTGCCTTCTTGGACGCTTCAGCTGCAATATTCCATGCATTTCTCATTTTTCCAAGGACCTCTGAAGGATAGTCCTCCCCGTATGCAACATTATGTCTGTTAAGCAGACCTGACGGGAAATTGCATGAATTACCAGTAAACAAATGAAGTGGTTGGGTGTTAATTGATTGGTGGATGGCAGTATTCAAGGCGAACTGAACATAGGGTAGGTGTTCATCCCAGGTGTTTGCATCATGTTCAGCAAGGATTGCAAGCATATCCTTGACTGAACGATTAGTCCGTTCCGTCATTCCGTTTGCTTGTGGGTGGTAGGCTGTTGTAAAAGCCGAAGTTGTCTCTAAAATCTTACAAACTTCTCTAAATATATTCCCATTGAATTCTTGACCCCGGTCAGAGACTAAAACTTTAGGAGGTCCGAATACAGTAACGAACCTACGCAAGAACGCATCTGCAACCGTACGAGAATCCTTCTGAGGTAATGCAACTAGTGTAGTGTATCTAGACAGATGGTCAACTAGCACCAACACATATCTATTTCCTGAATGACTGTGGTGTAAGTCAATCAAATCGGCCCCCACACGATCTAACGGTTCACGAATTTCAGGAAATTCCTGAAGTGGGGCTTGTACCTTAAGGGTACCTTTCCTCCTCTGGCAACGAGGGCACGACTTCACGAAATTGATTACCTCAGAAAGTAATCCTGGAAAATAAAATAGAGACTTTGCTTTTAAGTGCGTTTTAAAGATCCCCGGATGCCCTGCAATTTTTGAAGCATGCGCAAGCTTTAACGCTGATGACCGCAACGCGTCCGGAATAACTAACTGAAATACTGCCCTATCATTCTGGCTATTAACATAATACAGGACGCCCTGTTTCATCTCAAAATCATGAATAGGTAAATTCTTTTTCTTTTTGGGGTATTTTCCTCCCTCTAAATACTCAATAATCTCTTTCCATCTAGGCTCGTTCATCTGGTATTCTCTCATTTTATCTGATGGAATGGTTTCAATGTTTTCATTAATTTGAACTGCCGCTATATTTCTACTTAGCGTATCTGGCACAACATGTGCTGGACCAGGCTTGTACAAGATCTGGAATGAGTGGGCCGAAAGTTCGTGAGACCAGCGTGACATTCGTGGGCATTTCGTTCGCTTTTTAAATATATGTGTTAACGCTCGATGGTCTGTGTAGATTACAAAATGCCGCTGAAATAGGTAAGGCTCGAAATACCTAACTGATTCTACTACTGCCAGTGCCTCCCGATCCGTAGCTGAATAGCGAACTTCAGGTCCTTTGACCTTCCTACTGAAATAGGCTACTGGATGGGGTAAATTATCTGCGTCTCGCTGAATTAAGCACCCGCCAATAGCAATACCGCTGGCGTCAGTGTGCACTTCCCACTCTTTCTCAAAATCAGGAATAGCCAATACCGGTGTCGTGATTAGTTGGTCTTTCAGTTTGCGATAGGCCTCGTCATGTTCTGATTTCCACACAAACTTCGCATTTTTCTTTGTCAGATCAGTCAGGGGTGCTGAAATGCCAGCGAAACCTTCAATGTGACGACGAAAATATCCGGCCGCCCCCAAAAACCTACGCACGTCCTTTGCTGTCCTTGGAGTAGGCATGTCAGCAATGGCGCGGCAAGAATCTGGGTCAGGTCGGATACCGTCTGGGCACACCTGGAACCCCAGAAATTTGAATTTCTGAGCCGCCAAGGTGCACTTCTGAACATTCAGCCTGAAACCTGCCTGATCTAACAATTTCAAAGTCTCAGTCAAGTCCTGTAGGTGTTCCTCAAACGTCCTGGAATATATCACAACATCATCCAGGTACGCTAAAGAATGCCTACCCAGTACCGGACTAAGGATAAAGTTGATGGCCCTCTGAAACGACGAAGGCGCTGTCTTCAAACCAAACGGCATCCTACGGAATTGATAAGTGTGCCTACCATCCGAGAATGCTGTTTTTTCCCTATCCTGTTCTGCCACCGGAATCGCCCAATACGCCGATTTTGCGTCAAGAGTTGAGAAATACTTAGCAGCACCAAATTGATCTATTATCTCCTGTATTCGGGGCAACGGATACACATCACCCTTAGTTAGTTCGTTCACCTTCCGGTAGTCAACACAGAAACGATAACTACCGTCCGGTTTCCGAACTAGCACAACAGGAGAGAGCCACGGTGACGTACTAGGCTCTATCACGCCCTGTCTCAACATTTTCTGGCACTCCTCCCTGATAATGTTCTTTGCCTGTTCCGGCAACCTCCACTGTCTTGTGTACACAGGCAAATGGTCACCAGTTGGAATGGTGTGCTCGATCTTATCAAGGAGACCAATCTGGTCATCCTCTGTCGCAAACAATTTCGGGAATTTTCGTAAAACTCCTCTCAGTGCCTTCCTATCCGCCTGTGCAACATGTTGCAAATCAAGTGCTGAAATTAATTTTTCTATTTCCTCTACATTCTGTGCAACATTTCTCGTCTCGTATTGTACTTTGGATGGTGTTTTAGTGTTCAACATATTCAGTGCACTACATTGTGCAGTGACGGCTGGCGTCTCAGCTGACTCATGGTGAAAGATTTCTGTGTCCTCCACCATGGTTCCCTGAGATACCCTATCACCTGCCCTGAAGCGAAAAGTCTTATGTGAAAGATTGACAACTGGAATGAGTGCACCTTTATCGAGCACTACAACTAAGTGATGAGGAATTAATAAACTATCACATCTCCCAGCCACCTGAAGGGTGGTACCTGGTTGTATGTGACGTCCCACGGCTACTTTAATAAATTTAACAGAATGTGGTGGGCAACTCTGTTTGGTCAATGCATGCAAGGCGCATGACCTCTTAACTGTGTCTGGAAGAGACTTAAAAATCAATTTTGGATAGTGCGCATTATATTTCAGCTTCCTCTTAATTGAAGCTACAACTGGGGGATGGTCGATCATCTCCACTGGGTAGGAAGTCTGTCCCAACTGCAACCTGCAGTTCCTAGCCCCTTTTTGAGCAGACAAGGAATAATCAAATCGCGACAGAAAATCAGTTCCCATTAAGATGTGACCAGGAAAATCAAGGTTCTCTACGATCGTACATGTGTGAGGCTGCAATTCCCCATCAATCTCAAAATTAACTGTACCTTGACCTACGATCTCAATCTTTTCCCCATTGACTGCTGTTAATGTCTTTGCGCAACGTTGAAGACGTGCATACTTAAAATTGCTGAAGGCTGACTTTTTAATTACTGTTGCCTGGCTTCCTGTATCAACAAAAGCTGTCAATCTCACACCTTCCACTTTCACCTCAAAAGTAGGCCTACCATCACTAGGAGCCTGCTTTCATGCTTTCGTAGGAGTGACTTCGCAATCCCTCTGTATATGCCCGCGCTTCCAGCAGGAGTAACACCTCCGCGGATCTCTGTTGGTACCCCGCGCAGGGTGGCTCGAACTTGCAGCTGAGGGCTGCTTCCCGCCTGATGAACCCGCGCCACAGTTCCTCGGCTTGGCTCCCTCGCCTTTACTTAACGCCTCTACGTATGGCGACAACTGAGTGCCCGGCGTCTCCGTGCGCATCTGCCTGTCTAAGGCTGTGGCGGCCTGGGGTTGGGGTTGAGGTATGGTGTGGGTGGCCTGGGGTTGGGGTGTGGATGGAGGTTGGGGTTGAGGTATGGTGTGGGTGGCCTGGGGTTGGGGTGCGGATTGGGGTTGGGGTCGAGGTATGGTGTGGGTGGCCTCGGGTTGGGGTGTGGATGGAGGTTGGGGTTGAGGTATGGTGTGGGTGGCCTCGGGTTGGGGTGTGGATTGAGGTTGGGGTTGAGGTATGGTGTGGGTGACCTCAGGCTGGGGTGTGGATTGAGGTTGGGGTGGGTATGGGGTGGCCTGGGGCTGGAATGGGTATGGGTATGGGTATGGGGTGGCCTGGGGTTGGAATGGGTATGGGGTGGCCTGGGGTTGGAATGGGTATGGGTATGGGGTGGCCTGGGGTTGGAATGGGTATGGAGTGGCCTGGGGTTGGGGGAAGGGTTGGTATGGGAACTGAGGATGGGGTTGGTATGGGAATTGAGGATGGGGTTGGTATGGGAATTGAGGATGGGGTTGGGGTTGTTGTAGTGACGGATGAGGTGTACCTAGGTGGTCCCCAGTGGTGTCGGAAGAGGTGCTGTCCTCTACATTTCCACTTCCACTCCCACTGGTCCCCACTGACTGGTAATTATCTGGGTTAAACATTTTCTGTGATTCCTGGTGTGCCACGTCTCTTCTAAACTACCCTATAGTACACCCTCGACCCGGACTCACTACAACCGTGATCTTACACAAAAAAAAATAAAAAAAAAATCACAACTCTCTTCTAAGAGAAAACCACTAAATTCCCAAAATAGGAAATACAACGATTTATCGAGAGAATCGCTGAAGTGAATCCAATGAATGAGTGTCTGCCCCGCACTCGTGTCTGACCGTGAAATATCCCGCAGTTCTATTGCTGAAACCTAAGTCCTTTACGTTAAAAAAAAATTAAAGAATCTAATTTATATAAAACAATTTAAATGATAACGCAACTAACGCGCAGCACTCGTGATGGATTAATAAAGAATATTTACTGTACTTGAATACTAAACGCGCTTGAAGTGAGCAGCGTGGCCACTGATGACTGATGGAGCGGGACCAGCTGCGCTGAAAAACTAAGTCCCGCGCTTTTTCGCTTAAACGCTGAAAAATCAAAATTGTTGTTCTGAAGGAAAATAACTAGTTTTACGTTAATAAACCGCTCTAGCGATTAATATAGACACCCAGGACCTATAAATGCTTACTAAAAATTGAATTTTTATCAAAAAACTACGTTTTTACTCAATTGCTGGACTCTGCCAATTTTTCTGACTCCGAGGGAAAAAAAATTTCTATCACCCCAAATATCACAAAACTCCTTTAATTCACAAAAATTTGGGTTTCTCGTTCCCAGATATAAATACGTTATTATTTACTACTGACGTTGTATACAGAACAATACTGACACTTCGGGCGGTTTCAACACTCACTAATTCGATTTTTCGTCAAAATCCGAGATTTTCACCTCAAATGGACTCTGACAAAATTACAACACGATTTTCTCGAAAAATAACTAAATTCGGCAAAAATGTAATTATCACTGTTTAATGCTTTACGAACAGAATTACGTCCCTTGCGCGCACTAGAGAGTAATACTGACCCCAGAATATACACGAAACATGAAAATTAGAATTTCCGCCAAAAAGTCAGATTCTAGCCCAAGCTGGACTTAGAAAATTTTCCACCTACGTTTCTACTGAAAACAGAATTCTAAGTCTACAAACACAATTCTACCGTCTTACTGGTAACAACTAGAAAATATCACTCGCATCGACTGGAGAATCCTAATGACGCCCAGAACATACACGTGACCCATGAATACAAATTAATTACAGTTAACGACTTTCCGACATCGACTTAGCCGAAAACTTATCCCAAAATACTTAGAAATATTCCGCGGACAATTAACGTTTACACGCAACTTACTATCCCTTAAACTCCTTCACTTATCTATCGTGACCGACACATAGCCCTAAGTCCAGAGGATTAACTACACTCTAGCAACAACGCCTCTGACTTAGACTAATACAACAGGGAATAGCAAAAAATGTACGCACTTAGCCTAATATGCAAGAAAATGCTAAACACTTTGATAAAAATAAAAAAAATTTTTTAACCGGGGATTGAATGTAAGGGAAAAAAAATTAACTTCTAGAACAACGAAAATAAACGGAAATTACTTTATAAATTTAAGTATACTTAATTAAAAAATGCACTCGACTTAATCTTATAATTGTTCCTACCGGCTCGCCGTACCACACCTAGCCTAGAGGCCACACCATCTAGGTTCCAACAGAGCGACACGCAGCTTTCAGCAACAATTATGACTAGGGACGACTCAACCTCCACTAAGTGTGCGATCACTTAGTTGTTGAATCGCTGCTAGGTAGGTTACTAGTCCGTCCCTCGGAGGCCGCAACGCCCTTCACGGATTACGTTTTTCCTAGCGTTTTGGGTCGTCTAATAACGCCCTCGGACTATCTACTGGCGTCCCACAGATATATCCGCCCCCGACAGCCCTCAAGGAACTGCTGTTGAGAGTATGGTGGCTCCCAACACCTCTGAATTAATTGCAATGGGTCGAGTATGGTACCCAGTCCAATCAATTCGGAGCGGTCTCCTTTTCAATAAATCTAGTTTATCAGCCTAATCTTACTAACTAAACCTTAATCATATCAGCCCGCATGACCCAAGATTCGCCAATCCCCACTCAACCGCACTGTTGTGGGGCGCACTGCTAATCCTGGCCCGCGGCTGTCTCCTTAGCATCCGCGCACGTGTTCGAACGGCTAGACGCGTGAGCCTTTCAACAATTTCAAACAAAATTGTTGAAACCACCGCTGTGCACCATTGTAACACGGGATTTGGGTTCCTCTCTCTACTTCCTTCTTTCTTTGCCCTCTACCCGTATTCTTACTTTTATTTCTAAACCAAGGGACTCCAAAACTTTTAACAAAGCCAACTCCACGCCACGTGGTCCTAAGACGATTGACCGACTTAGGATTCTACACCCAGTATGACGTGACCTAAGCTCTGAACAAAACCCTAGAGTCACCTCTGCTGCCACCACCAGACCAGTAATACAAGAACAATGATCGAGGTCTGGATCGATCACGCTAATTAATCAACCTAGGGGCTTGATCCCCACTATAAACGATGACCTTGAGTGTGGAATAAATTACACGGTAATGATAATTCCGATTCGATGTTAGAATCGGCGCCCAATGCAACTCTGCCTCGTGTGGACCACGTGACCAGGACAAGTATACACATAAAACACATGGAAACAATAAAATGCAAATTAATAACAAATTTAATTTATTAAAAGAAAACTAAAACAAAATCTAAATATGTTCACTCCCTATCACTTTAACACTCCCTACTTGACCTGAGTGGCAAATGAGAAGACTATTTCTATAATTAACAATAGCAACTATACCTTGGGCGACCAGCTAGATGTTTTGGCTGGTCTTGGGGAGAGGTAAGATGTTTGACCTCTTATCCCAGCTGCTTCCGTGACCACACTGATCTCTCTCTTGTCTGGTCTACCCCAGACAGAACATTGTATCCTTCCGCCTAGTCAAAGTTTTACCAAGTTACTAGCCAGGTTTAAGTTATAACAATTAACCTCTGTTGTACTTAATTGATCCAGACTGGTTGAATTATTTTACTGAATTAAATTACACAAGCCTCTAACGGCAGAGCTGTTCCCGATCACAAAGATGGTTATTAAAACTTTGAGAAATAGTAGACCTGTCAACCCCTGATGACCTATGACCGCCGGTCACTCCGCTTTAAAAGTTAGATCTGATTCGTGACGTCACTGATGGTGACTTAAACTCAATAATTAGAATACTCTTGATATTGTATCCAGTACTATTATACAATACAATTTTAATGCAAAATGAATAAAGGCTAATTTTCTCTAAATTACTGAATACTATAGGATGATTCATTATACGCAGCTATGAACAAAGCGTTGGTTATTTCCACCGCGAATTCCCCTGGGGGTCAGGTCACCATGCGGCTCAGCTTCCCATTCTCTTTTGTCGATAAACCCCTCTGGATAATTCTTACAACAGCCTAGTTTGTTACAAAGTAGCCGCTGCTGACCTCAGGTGAGGTGGTACTTAGACAGTGAATGCCATCTATGGAGCGAAGAGGTGGACGTTTGTGTCTAAGCTAGTAAGTGAAGTTTTGTTTTCTTAGTAAGTATTAAATAACAGTAATATTATTTTATTTACTAAAGCAAAAAAAGAAAGAATAAGAGTGTAGTATAAATATACTGTATACAGTCACCCAGGCCGCAGAGCTGGATTAGACACGCGTGGACAATTTTAAGCATCCTAGAGAATATTATTTTAAGTTGGGAGTTGTTATTACTATTTTTTTCTTGACTCAGTTGTAAGAAAAAAATTCACCAGATAAGAGATTTCTTGAAATTTGAGGGTAGAAAGGAATCGTATTGTTGGTCAATGTTTTATGAATCTTCGGAAAATTTAAGTGTAGAAAGAAAAGTGTTAGCGTACCTAACCGATGGAATGCATTAGGCAATGATGATGAGGAGGCAGACTCCTTATGCAGTTTCAAATGTAGATATGATAGAAACCAATTGGCTCAGGAATCTATACACCAGTTCATTAACAGTTCAGATGTGGGACCAAAGAGCCGAATCTCAATCTCCCCAAATACAACTAGGTGAGATACTATACACTATATTTCAATTTTTTAGTAAATATATAATATTATTTTATTTACTTAAACAAAAAAAAGAGAATAAGAATTTTAGTTTTATATATACTGTATATAGTGAACCGGGCAGCAAAGCTAGATTAGACATGAGTGGACAATTTTAGGCATTCTAGAGAATATTAAGTTAAGAATTGTTGTCATTATTATATTTTTAACCAAGCACCTGTCTTTTTCAGCCCAATTATTAAATATATTCTCATCCATTTAATTTAATATTTGGAAAATTCCTACCTTTTTTAGGGTGCTTCGAAATTCATTTGTTCTCTTTCTTCACTTTTTATACTTTTATTTGTGTTAATTGTTGTGAAAATTGCCAAAGTTGCCAGAATTACTGCAAGGGAACCAGCTATGGCATGTAGTGAACCCATAACATATTTCATTTTACCATCAGTCATTCCAACTGCAACTGATTCCATATATGGTATTTTGTTATACATATTCATAATAGATGTTATCGTAATGAACAGACATAAAATAACTAATACAATAAGTATAAAATATGTGAATATTTTATTCCCGAACATATATGTTTTTTGTATTTTTTATATAGATACCGCAAAGTTAAATTAGACCCATGTGGTTTATTTGAGAAGTTGTACCGAAGGATTAGTGTCTTCTAGTTCCATACAGAACAACATGATGCCTTAAATAACTGATATGGTGAAAATATCTTTTAGTTTCCTTCCAAGTAACTGATATGGTAAAAATACCATATTATCCCCCCCCCTTCTTTTCCATTACATGGAATTTGTTACAGGCGTTTCATGAATGATAGAATCAATTGTTTAAGGGAATTTCCACAAATGGATGTCAAGATGAAAGATATAAAGATTTCCAAGCAATAAAATAAGAGTCAAAGGAGCTGCTATGATGTTGGAATTAGGAGGTGTAATGGTTTATTAGACTGGTGGAATTTGTAACAACAAGGAACATTTTTAGTTCTTTCCAGTCTTTTATTTCCAGAGAATTTTATAAAGAAGTGATCATGTCTCGGTTCCCAATGTAGATATGATATAGCCCATTAGGCTCAGGAATCTGCACACCAGTTCATTGACTGTTGAGAGGTGGGACTAAAGAGCCGAAGCTCAATCCCTCCAAGCACAACTAGGTGAGTACAACTATGTGAGTGTGCACACACACACAATGGATAATAAAAATATCAACCATTATATATGAAACTATACTCAATATTTTCTTTTTTTAGTAAGTATATATTATTATTATTATTTTATATAAAAAAGAAAGAATAAGAGTTTAGTTTTATATATACTGTAATACAGTCAACCAGGCCGCAAAGTTTGATTAGACTCGTGTAGAGAATTTAAGGCATCCTAGAGAATATTAATTTAGGAGATGCTTCTTTGACACTTTACTTTCTACACTCAAGTTTTCCAAAGATTCACCAAACATTGACAAAGAGCATGATTCCTCTCAGCCTTCAGATTTAATGAAATCTCTTTTCTAATGTATTTATCTCTTACAACTGAATCAAGAAAAAAATTAATAATGACAGCAACTCATAAATTAGAACAATTTCTTGAAGTTCTCGTTCTATGTAATTTTTGGCATAACACAGCTGATTTTTTTGTCATCATAAGTTTTTAAATAAATTTTCATGCACATCCCAGGGTAGATGACACAAAAATCAGCATGAAAATTACCTCTGCTGAAGACATTGAAAAACTACAAGCAGATGTTGGATATTTCCAACACCGAATACAGCATTGTTGTATTCTCATTACTTATTACTAACCATACTAAATATTGTAGTAAGTAAAATTAACAACTCGTAGAATTCTCATGTACTAATAATTCATCTGTGCATTAGGCTAGAATTCTCACGTCACCTGACGCCAGTATTGCGTCAGATTTCTTTACAGTAAAACACATTATATCCAATTTGTGTGAGAATTAAATACGATTCTCCATAATTAAAGCATTCTGTATGACAACTGATTGCAGACGAATTGTTCTCTAACTAAAAGCCGAATAGAGCGTTAGAATCATAGCGTCTACCTCACGATAGAGTTAACGTCATCAACGAATGCCATGGAGAGACATTGATTCCTCTCCCTTATATATTTACTACTCCTAAATCGGTAAATAATAATATTTCGTTTCTCTAAATAATAAACCCGTCCAGTCTTTAAAGTTTCAAGTGCGAATGCAAGAAAGATTAATGTTCGTGACAATAATTTGTGTTATGAACGTCGACTCGGCGTGGGTTGGAGGGACGCCATCCATCCTCAGTACGCGGACACGTGCAGAGCCGAAAGGAGGCAGAACTGTGCTTACCGTACTCATAAAAGACGCCATTGCCCAGCAAATCGGGCAGGTGTTATTCATCCTCAGATGAAAGCCGCCACTGTGAGGCGTGAACGACCTTGCAGATAATATCTTCAACTAGTGCTGGTGTTAAATGAGGGACCCCTAGACTTGGTTCCTGACGACACGTGATCAGCCAGCTTGAAACGCATCACAATCCAGGATAGGTTCACCGGAGCCTGGGATGCGAAATTACGGCAATCTTAATACTTATACAGTGCCCACAGCTAAGTACCCTTTATTTGATGCATCATTTACAGGTTTAATAATAGCAGGGTGATTGTTCGTCACGCAGCGGGATAACACCTAATAACAGGTGATTAGAATTCCATCTGTAGATATTAATAATCTTGAATATGAATTGAGTAGTTAAATCAATTGCTACTGGTAGTTATTTATCTTGCAGCTCGAGAGACGAATTCCTCATGCTGTCTTCTCCATGTTAACCGTACCATTCGTCAGTGTACCAGACTTGGAGATTAAGAGGACTTCCATGGTTATCTAAAGGAATCTACTACAAGCTAAGGCTTATTTCTTTTTATCCATTTCTTTGCAATTTGATATATTCAGAATGTTTTGATGTTAATGTGTGATTTACTGTAACTCATTACTATGCTCATATTCATGTTCTTCTTTATATGAATGATATTATATTCAGCCTTATTTATAGGATTAGATTATTATTAATTGAATTAGTGAACGAACCACACTGATTCCTGGACGTACTTACCTCCAGTAATAACCCCCCAATGTAGGTGTTTGAGGTTTGTTTCTTTAATAATACAGCCCATTAATTATTCTTATGATCATACTTTCTAGTTATATCCATAGTCACTGGTTTTCTCTAGAATTTTATCTAATGATCTGAAATTCTCAGTTTCCCTCTTTACTTTAAAAGCGGGTGGTCCTTCGTAATTTAATTTACTACTTTAGTTATTAATTAATCAGAATCAAGCCCAAATATCCCACATTATGGTCCTTATCGAACCGGATAGGCATTAAATCTATAATTAAAATATTAACCATTAATAACTAATCCTTGTGTGATAGAAGCTAGACTAACTATTTAATTAATTGTGTCAACTGACAGTGTAACACACCAGTTAGCCTAGATCACACTAACATAGCTACCTTATACATAGTTTTAGTGGGTCATAGCCAATTACCCACAACACTTAGACCTACACTTCATACAGAAGTAGAATCTTTAGGTCACCAAGAGCAACAGCTCATAACCTTATATTAATCACTAACACCAATTAAGTGTTAACCATTTAGGCTATACCAATGTTTCAATATATGACTGTCAGCAGACTGTCCATTATAGCCTGAATCCATGTTAAAGTTACTGCTTCACTCAAGTCAGTGGATCATTAACATTTAGGGATCCAGTATACTAATATAAATTACTGATCTCATACTAGTTAATCATTACTAACCCTGATAATATTTTATTCCACAATTAGGAGTACATTCAGGAGTTAGATAATATTTACGGCAGTAGAATACTTGCCAAACACAATTAATTCCTTTGTGTTCATTTAATTCTTATACACATAATTACACAAGTGTATATTATATAAAATATAAAAAACCCAAAAAACACAGCACAATTATTTGCACATTACTGCACCATAATATAATCTTTGCCAACCTTCATTGGGTAGCAATTTAGGCTGTGATTGTGTTGAATTTGGCACAAGCACAGACTAAATATAGTTGTAGTTTCTCAAGTAGAAATTCGCACGACTAGGCTTGAGCTAGTTAGTGACACATATATTATTCCTTTGTGCTGACCCTATCAAGGGTGGGATTAACCATTTATTGTGTAATTATTTTATTGCATATTTCTATGTATGTCTTTGAGTGTTACTGTAAGTCTGCTACCCATCCGAGGCTGATTTAGAAGAGCTAAGCTGAGGAACACCTGTAGTGAGACCAAGGTACCACTCAAATCTTAGTTGCTTATTATTAGGTAGGTAGCTAACCTCTAAATGAGGTAAATTACAACCAGCCTCAAGAAATATTAGGCTGTCAATACTTATACCTGCTCTACATCAAGGAGCAGATACCATAGCTATACCACTAGCTACATAAGCTCTATCAGGCTGTCAATAATTATACCTGCTCTGCATCAAGGAGCAGACACCATAGCTATACCACTAGCTACATAAGCCCTATCAGGCTCAATTACCGCAAGAATGAATTCTTTAGAAAGGAACGCAAGATTCTTGACAGCTCTTCAAGGTCCTTTAGGAAAACTGCTTATGAAATGTCATTTCTGTGTCGAAACTGACCCAGGTGACGTCTATAGACTAGCAAGTTCCATAAGGATCGCCAGCCAAAAATATGACTATATCAAGACTGTAATCGAGTCCCACAGGAATTTACTCCAAGTCGGTCATACTGTCTCAGACCACTTACGTCTAACAGAATCTGATCTCGATAACTATGAACATTCTGTTCAAACCAGTTTAGACCGATATAAGGAGGTGCTTGCGAAGCAAGATATTCCCGAGTGGGTGGATCAGATCATTAATAGACCTGTATCCAAGTTAACACTCAGCTCAGATGAAATACTTGAGCTAAATCAAGACGAGGAGAATCCTCTAATCAATGCTGATCACTATACAGGATCAACAACTGAAGATCAACCTTCATTTTCTAACCTCTCATCTAATACAGCTTCATGTGATGATTTGTTTACAGAGTCTGATCAAATTTCAGACCACTCTTCTCAGTGTTCCCTGGATTCTATAAGTTCAATACATAATGCTACTGAATTAACTAGCTTATCACCAGAACCCAGAGAAACAAGTGAAGCTGCCGATGAAACAAGTGAAACTGCAATGATCAGTGAATCTGAACCAGAAAATGATAAAGCTAATGCTGCGGCAGCAGTCGAAGCTGTAATCAAAGCTGAGGCTAAGCAAGAAGCCTTAAGCAACACAAGTAATGGTCACAATTGCTCACAACAGCCTTCAAAAGTAAGTGCTAACAATGAGAAGACTATTATAAACCTTGTGCACCAATTATTAAATTTATCTTCACCAGAGCAATCAGTTGACTCTTTACAAGACTTTAGTTTTCAGCTTGAGTCACTGATAAATTCTTTCAGTAAAGAGGTGGATCACCCAACTACTGAGTGGATGACTAAAATTATCATCCAAAGAAAATTGTCTGGTGACACACTTAATAAACTATATGTATGCCAGAATGGTAATACCCTGTCAATGCAGGATATATTTACAGGTTTGCGTAATATGAGCAATCATACAGCAGACCAAGCAATTAATGCTAAATCTGAATGCACCAAAACTGTACCTACATCAGTTTCCTTGCCTGAAACTCCTAAAGTGACACTGTCACTAGGTAACCAAGGTGCTAATAATCAATGTAACCAAAATCAGTCAAACACTGATTTATCAGTGAGACCTAAGAGTCCCACAGGTGCTCCTAAGAGACCTAATAGTCCAAAGAGCACTGCTAATGATTCCACAGATGCTCCTAAGAGACCTAATTGTCCAAAGAGCACTGCTAATAATCCATGTAACCAGAATCAGTCAAACACTGATTCATCAGTGAGGCCTAAAAGTCCCACAGGTGCTCCTAAGAGACCTAATAGTCCAAAGAGCACTCCCAAGAGCCTGTTAATGGTTCCCCAGAGTACACCAAGTACTCACAAGAGAATAAATAACAAGCAAATGCAAACAGCAAAACCATCACAACCTGCAAATACTGTTTTACCTAAATCGGTAACCCCTAAACGATCTGTATGATGGGGAATATGCTTGTTTTGCAACCAAAAACATTCTCTGTACAAATGTACTAATTATCCTAATAGAGACACAAGAGTCAGACGACTCAAACAGTTACACAAATGTACTAGGTGTCTCAAACCACATAATGTTAACAGCTGTGACACCCCACTGAACACCTGCAACAGGTGTAGAAGGGGCAAGCATCATGCTGCACTGTGCAAATTAGTTAAGACTAATTATATCAATCCAAGAATAGGACGTAGAGAATCTACACAAGTACAGTGCTGCAAGGTGCGAGATGTGTACAGCGTAACTACACAAGCATCTCAAGTGGATGCTGCCTTACCTACTGCCCAACTTCAAGTGAAGAACAGAGGAGCCAAGATCACCATACGTGGACTATTTGATCAAGGTTCCCAGAGAACTTTCATTACTCAAAGGGCAGCAGAGGCACTTAATTTACAACCAATAGGGCAGGTAAAATTAAACTTGTCAGGGTTCATGATAAATCGAGGAACCCATGAATACTCAGTAGTTCAACCGCTTGTACGACTAGGTAGTCAAGCCAAGGCTGTCCAAGCCATTGTTGTAGATCAAATACCTTTAGACTTAAATATTAAAGGTCTGGGGTACACAGCCCACTTCCTGCAGGAACGTGAAATTAATTTGGCTGACAACAAGTTAATGTCTGACCGCCTTAACAATGTAGATGTACTAGTAGGAGCCGACTACTATTACCAGTTCATAACTGGACATGTTAAACGATTGGGAATGAATATGCTCCAATCTGCAGGAGGCTACTTACTTACTGGTAAAGTTCTGACTGTGAACAAGCCTAAGCCTGCCAACAATAATAAATTAGTCAGGAGTAAGTCAATTCTCCAGCAAAAGCTAAAAGGAGAAATACAGCTGAGTAATAAACTCAGATTGAATGTAGTGCAATTGATACTCGCCGAGATGTTTCATAGCTCTCAGTGAAAATCAATGGTCCGTACTCAAACAAGTACAAGTCACAGCGACCAACCCATTGAATTCACTGCAGACCTAGAATTATTTTCGACAAGTAGTAATTGACCACACTCAGTCTTCCTAGTTAAATTGTAATGTTAGGCAAGAGAATCTAGTACTCCCTAGGAATTAATAATGTTAGGCTAGAGAATCTAGTACTCAATGCCACTGGCATTTCCCGAATTTAGTAATTCTATGAAGTCATCAAGCAACTTCAGTAATTACAAATTCACTAGGGCCACTGGTCCACTATACTTGCGCTTAAAGGTTTGCCAAGAAAACCTTCTTAATACCATGTTTTCTGCACTAAGAGTTAGTGATAAATACTTGCATTAACTGTTTGAGTTGTTTTTTCTTTCGTTTCTGCTTATTTAGTGTAGGAGCGCAACACGAACAAACTTGCAAACTTATTACATGTAAGTGAATTTCCAGAGAACTAATATGTTTAATGCATTACCGTTAAACATTAGCATTGTTAATTAACATGCTTCATGAGCTTAACATAGCTCACCTTAGAATTAACGTAATAATATGAGTGCTCGTTCACCATGCGTACGAGCTTAATATTGCTCGCCATGACAATTGAATGACAAAACTCCACCTCGTTAATTCGAGTTCACTGAACTCACCCTGTTAACTGTTAACGAACTCACTGCAGCTCACCCTGTTAGCACTGCTAACGAGCTCACTGTAGCTCACCCTGTCAACACTGTTGACGAGTTCACTGCAACTCACCCTGTTAGCACTGCTAACGAGCTCAATGTAGCTCACCCTGTCAACACTGTTGACGAGTTCACTGCAACTCACCCTGTTAGCACTGCTAACGAACTCAATGTAGCTCACCCTGTCAACACTGTTGACGAGTTCACTGTAACTCATCCTGTCAGCACTGCTGACGAGCTCAATATAGCTCACCATGATCACGAGTTCAATATAGCTCGACCTGTTAATGAGCTCAATACTGCTCACAATGTTAATTCGAGTACATTTTTGCTCACAATTAGCTTAGTCCCTTACTTAGGTAGGTTAGAAATTCAAACCATTTATTTAGGTAGGTTTAGGGAGTTTAGTAGTGTCAACTGAGTACTGGCCTAATCTGTACTCACCATTAATTACAGTTGACTATACTTATAGAGACTGATTTAGTAAACTCATATTCATGTAAAGGTGATTTCGTACTAACCAGTTTACAGTGTCAAGCCTATGAGCTGCCATTTAATTAGCTCATAAGTCAGAATGACTAGGCTACTAATCTCACTGTCGACTCAGAATTTTCCTTGATTTTAATGAATAAACTTTTCAGTTCTCTACCTTTCTATTATTTTAGCTAGTTAGCAAATTAGTTGTACCATCAGTCAGCATGACTACTGCACGGCAGTGCACATTAAATTCAAATTTCTCATTTGAATTTGAGGTAATCGTGATGCTGCGTGATGTTATTGTCTAGTAACTCAATAGTTACAAGTCACAGCGACCCTAGACAGTGACCTTACTGTAGTGTCATAGTCTCCTTGATCTTAAATGACTAACAACACTTTACTGTATAATCATACAATAGTGTTATCAGTTCTTAGGAACCTATTCTGAGTTTACCTACGATTCAGCAGTTACGTAATACACCATTACATGTCACTGCGACCCTAGTTGTTGAGTTTATTGTGAACTTTAGAGTGTTCCTGATTACCGATAACTTAATCATTTAATGTTTCATTATTTCATGCATGTTTCCACTAAGGGAAACTGCAAGCCTATTACAACTCTGAACCAGAGTAATTTCTTTCACATCCCACTGAGAAAACTGTGATGATACTACGATGTGATATCACGTAACGAAACATTACACGTCACTATGACCCAGGATATCGCACCACTGTACATTCTGTTAGTTTAAATTGGGAGAATTAAATTTTATAAACATTGTGTAGGCTACAAACAACATGTTTCAGTTGACATGTAAATAGCAAGACTCAAATTCTTGTAAGTCCTTGATAAATCCGGGACGTTCGTTATGTGTGTACTAACATACTAACATACTAATGTATTAATCTTAATATCACTTCGTGATAGGTCAGTACAACACAGTACACTGCGACCCTAGGATCCGCCCCCCGGAGTTATGTTGGATATTTCCAACACCGAATACAGCATTGTTGTATTCTCATTACTTATTACTAACCATACTAAATATTGTAGTAAGTAAAATTAACAACTCGAAGAATTCTCATGTACTAATAATTCATCTGTGCATTAGGCTAGAATTCTCACGTCACCTGACGCCAGTATTGCGTCAGATTTCTTTACAGTAAAACACATTATATCCAATTTGTGTGAGAATTAAATACGATTCTCCATAATTAAAGCATTCTGTATGACAACTGATTGCAGACGAATTGTTCTCTAACTAAAAGCCGAATAGAGCGTTAGAATCATAGCGTCTACCTCACGATAGAGTTAACGTCATCAATGAATGCCATGGAGAGACATTGATTCCTCTCCCTTATATATTTACTACTCCTAAATCGGTAAATAATAATATTTCGTTTCTCTAAATAATAAACCCGTCCAGTCTTTAAAGTTTCAAGCGCGAATGCAAGAAAGATTAATGTTCGTGACAATAATTTGTGTTATGAACGTCGACTCGGCGTGGGTTGGAGGGACGCCATCCATCCTCAGTACGCGGACACGTGCAGAGCCGAAAGGAGACAGAACTGTGCTTACCGTACTCATAAAAGACGCCATTGCCCAGCAAATCGGGCAGGTGTTATTCATCCTCAGATGAAAGCCGCCACTGTGAGGCGTGAACGACCTTGCAGATAATATCTTCAACTAGTGCTGGTGTTAAATGAGGGACCCCTAGACTTGGTTCCTGACGACACGTGATCAGCCAGCTTGAAACACATCACAATCCAGGATAGGTTCACCAGAGCCTGGGATGCAAAATTACGGCAATCTTAATACTTATACAGGGCCCACAGCTAAGTACCCTTTATTTGATGCATCATTTACAGGTTTAATAATAGCAGGGTGATTGTTCGTCACGCAGCGGGATAACACCTAATAACAGGTGATTAGAATTCCATCTGTAGATATTAATAATCTTGAATATGAATTGAGTAGTTAAATCAATTGCTACTGGTAGTTATTTATCTTGCAGCTCGAGAGACGAATTCCTCATGCTGTCTTCTCCATGTTAACCGTACCATTCATCAGTGTACCAGACTTGGAGATTAAGAGGACTTCCATGGTTATCTAAAGGAATCTACTACAAGCTAAGGCTTATTTCTTTTTATCCATTTCTTTGCAATTTGATATATTCAGAATGTTTTGATGTTAATGTGTGATTTACTGTAACTCATTACTATGCTCATATTCATGTTCTTCTTTGTATGAATGATATTATATTCAGCCTTATTTATAGGATTAGATTATTATTAATTGAATTAGTGAACGAACCACACTGATTCCTGGACGTACTTACCTCCAGTAATAACCCCCCAATGTAGGTGTTTGAGGTTTGTTTCTTTAATAATACAGCCCATTAATTATTCTTATGATCATACTTTCTAGTTATATCCATAGTCACTGGTTTTCTCTAGAATTTTATCTAATGATCTGAAATTCTCAGTTTCCCTCTTTACTTTAAAAGCGGGTGGTCCTTCGTAATTTAATTTACTACTTTAATTATTAATTAATCAGAATCAAGCCCAAATATCCCACAGCAGATGTCAACAAAGTTTTCGACTGGGCAGCAGAAAATAACATGATGTTTAACAGTGATAAATTTCAGGTACTCAGGTACGGCAAAAATGAGGATCTGAAACATAATACAGGATACAAAACACAATCGAATCTTCCCATAGTAGAAAAACAGCATGTCAAGGATTTGGGAATAATAATGTCCGACGATCTAACGATTAGGGAGCATAACCAAGCAAATATCGCGTCAGCCAGAAAAATGATCGGATGGATTACGAGAACTTTCAAATCCAGGGATCCCATCACAATGGTTGTACTCTTCAAGTCACTTGTGTTGTCCCGTCTCGAGTACTGCTTTGTACTTACTTTCCCCTTCAGAGCAGGAGAGATTGCTGAAATTGAGGGAATACAGAGAACATATACGGTACGCATAGACGAGATAAAACACCTAAATTATTGGGATCGTCTCAAAGCTCTCCAAATGTACTCTCTAGAAAGGAGACGAGAGAGATACCAAATAATATACACATGGAAAATACTGGAGGGTCAGGTCCCAAATCTACACAGTAAAATAACAACGTACTGAGGTGAACGATATGGAAGAAAATGCAAGATTGAACCAGTGAAGAGCAGAGGTGCCATAGGCACAGTCAGAGAGCACTGTATAAAAATCAGGGGTCCGCGGTTGTTCAATGTCCTCCCAGCAAGCATAAGAAATATTGCCGGAACAACCGTGGACATCTTCAAGAGAAAACCGGACGGGTTTCTAAGAGAAATTCCGGATCAGCCGGGCTGTGGTGGGTACGTGGGCCTGCGGGCCGCTCCAAGCAACAGCCTGGTGGACCAGACTCTCACAAGTCGAGCCTGGCCTCGGGCCGGGCTTGGGGAGTAGAAGAACTCTCAGAACTCCATCAACCAGGTATCAACCAGGTAAGGTGCCGACCAATAACTGTACCACATCCCTGGGTAAGGTGCCGACCAATGACTGTACCACATCCCTGGGTAAGGTGCCGACCAATGACTGTACCACATCCCTGGGTAAGGTGCCGACCAATGACTGTACCACATCCCTGGGTAAGGTGCCGACCAATGACTGTACCACATCCCTGGGTAAGGTGCCGACCAATGACTGTACCACATCCCTGGGTAAGGTGCCGACCAATGACTGTACCACATCCCTGGGTAAGGTGCCGACCAATGACTGTACCACATCCCTGGGTAAGGTGCCGACTAATGACTGTACCACATCCCTGGGTAAGGTGCCGACTAATGACTGTACCACATCCCTGGGTAAGGTGCCGACTATAAATAAGTAACCATGTTGATTTTAGTGGGTGTTGTCTATCAGTCTGGGGGCCAGATTCACGAAGCAGTTACGCAAGCATTTACGAACCTGTCCATCTTTTGTCAATCTTTGACGGGTTTGTTTACAATTATTAAACAGTTAATGAGCTCCGAGGCGCCAGGATACTGTTTATAACAATAACAACAGTTGATTGGGAAATGTTCATGCATGTAAACTGTTTAATAAATGTAACCAAAGCCGTCAAAGATTGAGGAAAGATGTACACGTTCGTAAGTACTTGCGTAACTGCTTTGTGAATCCGGATCCAGGATATCACTGCTATCGTTCTCTGCTGACGATAGACAAAAACTGGTCGATGCTCGTTTGTCTAACTTAGAAAACCTTCACTTTGTCATCTTAGCTATTGATGCTGATGCTGTTTAAGAGGAGAAAACCTACACATTTACACGCTTGTATTCTCTATAAAGCATGTTAATGTTTACGCTTCCTTCCATAGTGCACATGTAAAGATTCATTAATTGTTAGGTCAGGTTTTGGTGAGATCGCTGTTCAGTTCCCTCGCTCTCACCCGTAATGACCAGTGACCTCCACACTATGGATACCAGCCACCAAAATGCCTCCTCCAATTACAGGTCATTGTCCTCTACAGTTAAGGGGCCAGATTCACGAAAGCACTTACGCAAATACTTACGAACGTGTACATCTTTCCTCAATCTTTGACGGCTTTGGTTACATTTAATAAAAAGTTTACAAGCATGAAAACTTGCCAATCAACTGTTGTTATTGTTATAAACAGCCTCCTGGTGCTTCGGAGCTCATTAACTGTTTAATAATTGTAAACAAATCCGCCAAAGATTGAGAAAAGATGTACAGGTTCGTAAGTGCTTGCGTAAGTACTTTCGTGAATCTGGCCCAAGGTTTTTACACTTATTGTGGAGTAAACCCCTTTAATTTAAACGTTTGTTCAAGCGTGAGAACGGGCGAGATTTTTGGAAACAACCGGAATTAATGTTCACAATTATTTTAACGAAGCATTCTACTGTTCTTCTTTAACATAAATTTTTGTGCCTCATTTTTCTCTATGTCCACTTACAGTTGTTTTTTTATTATCTTTAAAATGATAGCCTAAGCATTAATTTTTACACTGAATTGGTATCACTAGATGGATGCGAGTACTTAATTAGCCGAGTTGGTAACACTGGGGTGTTGAATTTGGTGGAGCCTCAGCCAATGGCCGGTCATATGTGTTGTGTTGTTGTGAGCTGTTGTGTTGCTGCTCCTCCCACCTTCAGTGTCACAACGTGAGCTGAAGTGTGTTGACGTATTTAAATGAATATTCTTCAGGGAAGACTATAGTTAAACTGTGAAAATAATTTGGGGACTGTATAACCAACTGCTTTAATAACTTTGTGTAGATATAGTAGTTGCCAAATGCAGTAGTTCTCTTGGAGTGAGCAGAGTGTATTCACATTCTATTTGTGAAAAGACACTGTGATTGGTGTAATTGTGCAGTATAAGTAGATAAATATTAAAATGGTTGTAATTATTTGCCGACGCTGTATGGAGGAAATATAATGTTGGAGGGAATGTACGAGCCGAACAGCTGGTACTGCTTCTCGCGGTCTATGCACGCTGTAAATACCGCCTTCCTTGCCAAGTGATCTTTCTTTATTGAGCAACTCGTTGGTGTTTGGTGTCTTGCAGGAATGGCATAACAGTACAGTGGATGCCACATTTAATCTGGTGAATGTAATTTTGGTCCATCTCTATTATGGGTTAAGTTGGCTTCTGTGCTGACCTTTCAATAACGCAGCGTTGAAACGACAAAGTAATTGCTGGTAACGCGCCCCGCCAATGGCAGGGAGTTTGTACTATTTAAATATACATTGATGTCTGGATTTATCGCTGACCATTAGGCCAGTTCTTGATAATGCGACTTGTGTGTATTTAAAATATATACCACCACGTTCATAGTCGGTCGGCTTGTCATTGTAGGTGAACTTAGTGTTGTGAAGGTAATATAACGTCTGTGTAGTTGTAAGTAGGCGGAGTTTTTCCCGTCAGGTTTTGGCACGCTTAGTAAAGTTACATATACACCTAATGACAAGTGTGGTATTTGTATATCTATTGGATCTAAATTAAGTTTTTCGGATTCCAGTATTAACTTGCACGGCATTACAGATTATACTGTGCTTCTGATTCTTGCAGAGGCAGGTGTTGCATAGTTCAGTGTGTGGTGTGGTAGGTCTGGTAACTGTTAGATTTCTATCTGCCCAAACATCCCCACCCAATGAGCGATGACTGGTGGCGCTAGTTACGCTCCATTCCCTATTTTAAGAACATTAATTTTTCTGTTTGAAATAACTACTTTAATTGTAGTTTTTGAGTATAGTTGTATTGTCGATTTATATAATTTGAATAGAAGTGCAGGAACTGGTTAAGCTTCGACACCTCCCCCACCCTCCCCGATCCACATACTCTACCCATCTTTCATAACATTCTTCACCTAATACCCTTACCAACTAATATTGTCATATCCCCACCCGCCATCCCTGGCGTCACATAACAGGTCATCGGCCGACACAGCCCTGACCTGGGGCCATGTCACGCATCCACAAATAATCATCCTCTCCATCAAATTGTAAACACGTTTATTAAAGTACTGACACTTTACCTATCACTGTAATGCCTGACATAGACCAGGTATTTTCATAACTTGACTGCCATAACGACCCGTGTAGTTGTACCTAGGAAGATGACTTCGAAGCTGGCTAGTGGTCACGAGGTGGAGGACATGACCGAGGAATGGCTGGTCAGGATGGAGCAGGAACAGACGCTCTACAACAAAGGTATGGTCCGCCTCAGGCCCGGAGGCTGGCTCTACCCGACGCTCTTCACCAAATATGCTGACGACATCTACAACTACAAGGTGTAATATGTCTATTGTTACTTTGATACTTGAATATGGGTAATGTACTTGGTCGGGAGGGTGGTGGGTGAACGGTGCCCAGATCACTCTCCCCTGATATATATGTGGGTGTAAAATGTATACACTTGTATGTTCTCTATAATGTATACTACAATAATGTTCTCTTCAGTTCACTGAAGGTGACGTACTTGTGATGGGAATGCCCAGGTCTGGGACGACCTAGATGTTGGAGTTGGTGTGGACGATGCTTCACAACCTCGACCTGAACCAGAGGGGCAACCTGCCCATCTTCATCAGAGCACCGCATATACAGTATGACACATTCTTGGTTTATCAGTGTGATTGTCTTGGTAACGCCCGGGACTAGGGCTATAATTACTGTATAGTCTGATTGCTCCTAATAAATCGGTAGGTGTGGTTGAAAGATTTAATTAGTGTTTAGCTGCTTAGTTCTAAATGAGCTCCGGTTTAGATCGCATTTATGGAAGACTTTTTCGGAATGGTAGTTCAGCAAGCTGCAGTAAATTCGCTAATTTGCAGACGTACCTTAGAATAGTCCCCTTTAATTTTGAAGACCATGTAATATTAGCGAAGATCTTGCAAAAGTTCTTTAAAATAGTATTCATAAATATTCTTAACCATTTTATCTTGGCAGAAAATAAAAATTTTGCCAAGACTTTTTTTTTATATTTTTTTTTCTCTATTACATTTCATAAAACGGTTACTCCTGCTTAACACGGCACCGGATGTGGATAAAATGATGTGGCAATTTTGGCTGCTTGAGATAAGATCTGTTAATGACTGTGTGAAGTATTATTCCTTTTACCATTTCCTGTGTTTGTGAGCGTGGGAGTCTGGCCCTAGCTTCGGTACGGGGCGGACGTGTTGAATCGGCGCTCCAGCAGTTTGTGTTGTTTGCCCGTTTCAGCTGGTTGAGGGCGGGTGTGTGTCTGCTCGCCTGTGCTGACGTGGCGTTACGATGGGGGTCCCTCTACCCCCTGTCGTCCGGGCTCAGTCTGTGGGACTAGAGTTCTCTGTGCGGGCTGGTTACCCAGAGATTGCCCTGGCTTGTGAAATGCTCTGTCCCTGTGTTTGCGATTTATGGGGTCGAGTTGCTAACGGCCCGTAGGGCAATTGTGAAGTTTGCAGAGGAGGTGGCGTATCGCGATTTTCTCCGGCGATACGAGGGGCGGACACTGCCCCTGCCGGATGGTGCGGGCATTGTCACCCTCTCGGATAGGAGTGGTGCACTTACTTACATCAGTGTGCATGGGGCTCCCTTGGAGTTTAAAGAGGCTCTGCTACGGCGGTATTTCGGCCGGTTTGGCGCAGTTGTTAGTGTGAGAGTGAACGTGGTGTCTTCTAGTCCTCTTAAGGGTGTGAGGTCTAACATTCGCACCCTGGGCATGAGACTCCGGGCGGATATTCCGTCCTCTGTGCGCCTTATGGGGTACAACGTTCGGGTGTTTTACGCCCGTCAGCCGCGGACGTGTTATCGTTGTGGTCTTTTGGGCCATCAGGCTGCTGACTGTTCTGCGCCTGCTGTTGTACCAGTGAATCTCTTCAGTGAGGAGGATTTTCCGCCCCTTCCTGTGGGGGATGATTCGGTGGGTATGGACGTCTCTTCGGCTGAGGAGGTGCCCTCTGTAGCAGCTGTTGCTCCGCCTGTTGCGCCCCCTGTTGTTGCCGCATCTCCTCCGGAGGTTGGGTCCTCGCCTAGTGCTCCAGCTGGTGTCCCTGAGCCTCTTCCGCCTGCCGTTTGCTCGGACCCCTCGTCTTCCAGTTCTTCCTCTGCTGTGTCTGTCCCGGTCCCTGCGCCCTCGCCGTCTGTTCCGGCTGTGCTGGGAGCTGAAGTGGTTCCGGCATTCCCTCCTGTGCCTGGCCTGGTGCCCCGTGTGGTTGAGGAGGCTGCCGTGCTGCGGCGTGCGTCGGTTCGCTCGGTTGGTGCTGCGCGGGTCGCTGAGTCTGCCTTCGGGTCTGATGATGTGCGGCCCGAGCCTAAGCGTTCCCGGCGTTCTTCTGCGTGGGCTGATGTTGGCGAATTCGACGAGTGTCGTCCTTCCGTTGACGGTGGAGTGGCTCCGGATGTGGTGCACACTACAGTGGTGGCGGAGGTACACTTGCCTGAGGATGCCGGTGCCGGCGTTTTGGCCTCAACTTCTGGTCCGTTGTCAGAGGGTCCTGCTTCAGGTGCGTTGCCTGCGTCGGATGGCTCCGGTTCTTCGTGGGCGGTGGTTCCCCCTGCTGTAGTTGGTGGTGAGTGGGGTGGCCTGGTAGTGATGTTGAGAAAGGATGCTCGCTCTGGATGTTCTGTGGCCCCTTCCTCGGCAGCGGTCTTGCCGCCTCTTCCGTTTCCTGCAGTCCCTTCCGTGTCTCCTGCGGTATCCGTGGAAGTGCTATCGTCTCAGCGTCCGGCACCTGCTCCGATGAAGAAGGCGTGGCAGGCTCGGCGGCCCTCGTCCGCTTCTCCGGTGTCATCTGCTTCCTCGAAGGGCGTGGTTGGCGCTCCCCAGCCTCGTTATGCGACTTGCGTCAGTGACCTTAGGTATTGGCCGATGCCGCCAGATATAGATGTTCCCGAGTTTATGATACCCGCTCGAGAGCGGGGGATCACAAACCCCACCGACCTTGAAGATCTAGTCTGGGAAGCTTACAAGGCGAAATATCCTCATGATCTTTTCCCGGAGAAGTACATTTCTCACGCAAGTGATTTCTATGTATTTTGTGTTGCCTGGTTGTGGGGTGTGTATGTGAGTGGGTGGGGTGGGTATTGTTTCCCGGTTCCTGCGTGCTCCGGTTTGTATTGTGGGTCTTCTTGTATGGCTAGTGGGGGGGGGGGGTGTGCGGTTCCTATGCGTTTGTGTGTTCGGTTGTGGATGTCGTGTGCCCTTGTTTGTCATCTTGTGTGCCCTTCAGGCTGTTGGGGTGTGCTCTTTGTGTGCATTATGTGTGTGAGGTATTAGCAGACTTGTTTTGTATGTTTCTCGCCTCTCTGTTTCCCTTATGTTTGTATTACGCTGTGTTTATATTTGTGTTATGTTTGTATATGCATTTTTGTTTTGTGGTGAGCCCTTCTGGCTGGTCTTCTCTTGATTTGTTCCTTTGTCATTGTACGTGTGTGTGCTTTGTACTTTTGTTCTATGTTATATTTGTTCTGTTTTTATTGTACATTATACGCATGCTTGCATGTAAAAATAAAAATAAAAAATAAAAAAAAGTTTCCTGTGTTTGTACTTTACGTTGGTAGAATACAAAAGATGGGTTGTTCAGTGGTTGGTTGTTCAGATTAGTGCTAGCAAACAATTTCTTTTTTGAGGGGGGGGGGGGGATTATCTGGGGAAAGCGCAAATCCATTAAGACTATATAGCACTTGGGAAGGTTATCTTGAGATGATTTCGGGGCTTTAGTGTCCCCGCGGCCCGGTCCTCGACCAGGCCTCCAACCCCAGGAAGCGGCCCGTGACAGCTGACTAAAACCCAGGTACCCATTTTACTGCTGGGTAACAGGGGCATAGGGAGAACAAAACTCTGCCCATTGTTTCTCGCCGGCGCCTGGGATCGCACCCAAGACCACAGGATCACAAGTCCAGCGTGCTGTCTGCTCGGCCGACCGGCTCCCTAGACAGGTCAAGATACATTTTTGTGAGCGTTTGTACTTGTCTGTAATAAAGCCTCGCCCCAGCTTGATTTATTAGTTGCAAAAAGAGGGATGGGAATTGTAAATTCGTCATAAAGAGTGTTTGAGGCGGTGCTGGGCGAGGGGAGATGCCACCTTTTATAAATGTTCCGTGGACACGAGGGGGAAGGGGGGGGGCTGGCAGACTAAATACTAGTGGTTGCAGGAAATAAATGTCATAAATTTCTTGCAATATTAATACTGGTTGGGATGCTTACCCTGGCTTTACGGTTAAATGCATTTATGAAGTCACTAAAGCATTTCATGAAGGCTTTAATGACTTCAATTTTTGGTATATTTACCAAATTGGTATTTGGACCAATCTTCATGATTGGCCCAAATACTTTGGCTCAATACTGTAGTTACATAAAATAGGTCATGCATGTGAAGCAATCGCTTCGGAGGTCTTGGGTAAATATTTATAACACTTGGTCTTGTGTGTGTAAGCAAAATTATCATGTCCGACTCTGGTGATTGGTTCTCTTTGTCAGTGTTGGATAATTCAGTTTAGCATTGATGCTAAACTGTCCTAAATTAATTGTTCACTTGCACACTACATTGTTGTTTTCAGGAAATGGGACCTCTGACAATTAAACCCGTCCCCCTGTATTGGGACGAAGGATGACAATAGTACGTGCAGATGTACAACCTAATTAGAAAAGTAGGGATCAATACTATTGAATTTCGATAAATTAACTTTTCCACTGTATTTGCAAAGACAAATTAACCTAACCTTTCCTAGGTCTCTTACGTGCAATCGGAGGTTTAATAAAGTAAATGTTATACTAGGCATTGGAATAAGTTTTTAAATGTTTCCGGACAGTAGTACAAAGTTCTACCTAATTGCTTAGAACGTCAATCTTTGTACTATGGTGCACATGGTTTTTGTAACTCTTTAACCAGAGATTAGGTTGGACACAATAAGTAGTTAGGGACTGATATCCTGTGACAGAATACAGGCTCTGGGTATAGGTCATATAAAATTTGTAACGTGAAGCATAATATTGTTTTAAGATGGTGATAGTTTTGTGACAATAAGTGTTTGGCTTAAATTTCTTTATTACCTCATGATTACCACACGTTTGTGCACGTGATGTTAATGTGTGCTTGAATATGTGAAGTCTTGTGTTAACTGTCGGGTGCAACATGAGAGATTAGCAAAGAACCATTCATATATCGGTTGCAATATATGAAGGATCCTGTATTTGTGCTTCTGGATGGGTTTATATAAAGAAATGTATTGCTAGAACTTATTGCATAATTGGTGATTTAAGAATAAACTCAAATGTATTTATTCTAAAGCGATTAAATTTAAGTATTTCAGCTCTGGGTAGGTGTAGTAATAACAACAACAACAACAACAACAAAACATTTCCAGTTTTGACATGATGATTGACAGCAAGACCATCAGAAGCACTGTTGAGAATCCTCAGCAGTTCACAGAAATGTTTCGTCAAATGTGTCCAGGCAAGAAGGTAGAAGACGGAGTGTTTCTGCAGATTAGCGAGGCTCTACCTGCTCCGAGAGTGATGAAGACCCACCTGCCCAGCACCCTCCTTCCGCCTAGCCTTCTTCAAACCACAAAGGTCCTAGTTGGTTATTGTTCTAATGGTTTTATGGGAATAAAATGGTTGGATTTGCAATCGCTGCTTCATGAAGCAAGAGTCGTACGGTTTGTAATCAAACGATTAGAGTATTAGTTAAAATACAGCTACTTAAGATAAATATTGGTAAAATGTTCTCTAATCCTGCCGTTTCTATTCCTTCATTTGAATTTTTTTTAAGTCTCAATCTAAATATTGACAAGACTGTTTTCTTTAATAATTGGATCAAATTTTAAACGTGGGAGCCATGTGTAGTGGACATGTATAGACCCTTTCCTCTCCCTCCTTGAGCTGCCGCCACTTGGGGTTTACCTATTGACTAGTTTGGTTTTTCCAATAACCCTGCTCGGCCGAGAGCCAGTGGGTTTTATTGCTCGATAAAACGGTGGGTACAAGACGTGCAGGCTTGCACACACCCAGCTTGTCTCGCTCACTGCCGTAACCTGTACACTTTAGGATACTTTCCCCTTTTGTTCTAGGATTGGAAGGAGGTTGGAAAGTGAGACTTTTATAATGGGCAGTGTTTTCTGGCTATCTAGTCACTCTACTTTTCACTGGGCGGTTCGTGCTCATCAGTGTCGATCGGATAAGTAACAGTATTTTGTTATTGCCAAGAGTCGGCTACTTAAAGGAAAAGTTCAAAGTAGAATGGGCTATGGAGAGCCTAAGTATAAGCTCTTCCAGATCCATTATCTGGATCAGTAACTGATACTAAAGATCTGGGGGATGTATTTGGGTTTTCATTGTGAATTTCAGCCCCGAAGGGCTAGCGGTACCAATTATGGAGCTGGTGGGTTAGTATAGCCCTCCAGGTTTTCAGTTTTCTGTTTGCCTGAGACTTTGGCTGATCAGTGCTGTCGTTGAAGTTTGGTGAGGTGACCTCTTCGAGGTCATCTTGTATCAAGTAGGTGTGATATTTGTGGTGTGGCGAAAGACTCCTAAAATTTCCTAGTCTGAAGAGTCTGTAACATACGTAGTTGGTGTCTTTAATCCCGCAGCCTGAGGTAGGCTCGGGTGTCGTGGATTAGTGGTAGAAGCTATTTCAGGAGCATTGGTGGTGCTGTTAGACTTTGTAAACGGCACGTCTGCTGGCATTACTGCCGAGATAGTGATGGTAGGAGTGTTGGGAACTGGAGAAGGAAATACTGTTTGTGCCACCCGGGCCTTGGGTGGTTCTAGTCTGTTATAGTTTTCGTGGTCGATCTGGTGGTAGTCTGTAGAGTGGAAGTGAAGGCAGTGAGACTTGCGACCAGGGCGGAGGGTATGGTAGCAGTTGTGGCAGCAGGAAGGTCATCAGGTACAACAGGTGTTGGGAGTACATTCGCAATTCTACCGATTGATTGATGAAGATTAAGCAACCAAAAAGGTGGCACGGGCATGAATAGCTCGTTAGTGGTAAAATTTAATCGTCGGGCTGCTATCGCGGGGTTGACAGTATTTGAGGGTGTCCAGCTGCTGGATGCCTTTTTTTTACCATAAGAGTGGCAGTGTTGATGGCATCAGTGTGGTTACGGAAAGATTCGAGTACTCTTAAAGCTCCTCTAAGGTCGTTGGTTGCTTCACATTCAAGATGGCGGCGAAAGTGACACTTGTGATTGTTTGGCAGACGGTGCACTCTGTCGGGGTTAACCAATCTCCCAGTTGCATCTGTAACCTAGACGTAATCTACATAACCGAACTGCTATTTACCTGTGGATTCCTTTTGGATATGTAATTTTTTTAACTTGTTGTTCTGAAGATAACATATTACAGAGGGCGAACATTCTGCTACTCTGGTGTAGATAAGCTTTGTTGAGATAAGCTTTTTGGTGATAGTCTTTCATGTACTGTAGGCTGGGTTGGATTATATCAATGGATGACGTGTTGCCAATTTAGCAATTTCATCAGCTTTCTCATTTAAGGGGATTCCCACATGGGACGGGATCCAGTTTAGGGTGATGTTGAGTCTTTTGCCTTTAGTGACTGCTCAGATACAAAATGTTGGTAATTATTTCCACGTAGTCTTTCCACTGCTTTTTTTCCTAATATTTGAAGTGCAGCTTTTGAGTCTGCACGAAACTCGAAATTCCATTACACAATCGCATGTGCGAATGCCTGTTTGTCAAACGGCTCGGATTGGGTTGATGCTGGTCCTTATGATTTCCAATATGCCTGTTTACTGTCCGTGCAAAGAGCAGCGCCAGCACACTCATATTGTGTAAACCGATCCGTCTGTGAAGTTGTGGGTGGGGTCCTGCTACTGGAATGCTGAACATTTGCTTCTCTATGATGCGCTTTAGGATTGTGGGATTGTAGGTTTCCTTTTTAATCGGAAGACCTTTTATTACTATTTTGAAGGTAGCTCCTCCCATGGCGGGGAACAAGTGTAACTTGGGTGTGATTGATCACGCTATCAAAAATCGTGCTTTTTAATTATGTTCAGGAAATTTCCCATTCTGGCAGGCCAAGAGTTTCCGTTTTGGCAAAGTCCAACTACAAAGGCCTGCCGTACTGGGACTGGATCAGGGGAAATAATTATTTTGCTGATAAACGTAGCTGTTCTTTGATATTCGTTCTTGAAGAGAGGGCAAACCCGTTTCCAGTGTAGTTTAAAGTTTAGTCCACATAGGGGCTCCCAGGGCAGTTCTCGTAGCATTGTTTGGAGCAATTTCAAGCTTTTTCAATTATTAGTGTGATACTTGAGTGAAGGTATGGCATAGTAGATTACTGGTCTGACTGCCTGTACATCGTATGTGCGAAGGATTTGCAGATTGGCTCCTCCAGAGAGGGAGGTAAGTGACCTGAAGATTGCTGTCTGAGCCGCTGTTCTCTAAAGTGACCTCGGCATTAAAATTCTTATGTCTATGATTATTCCTATATACTAAGTGATCACCCATTCAATTGCTTGACCCTGTACTATGAGCTACACGTTGGGCTTCGCTTTTATTATGGACATGGCTTTTGTCTTTGTGGGGTTGAGTTTGATACCAATCTGCTTTGCCTCTTCAGTGATGCAGTCTAAGCATTTGGGTGCAAGGCACGCCTCGTCCCTTCCTTTCCTGATAATGACAGTCGTCTGCGTAGTTTGGCAGCCTGCAGTGTTGTGGGAGTTTTAACCTCTATTTTTTCCATTAAACAATTAAAGATTAAGGGGGGGGGGGGGGCTAAAAATGCCGCCTTGCGGTGTATCATTTTCATGTCTTTTTTTTTTCTGTGTTGAGAAACTGTGCCATGAAGTGTCTTGCTTCTGAGACAGCTTTTAGTCCAGGAGAGCAGGTTAACTTTGACCTCTTTATAAATAAGGCAGCAGAGAATAGCCAATTCAAAGGCTTTCTCGTGGTCCAGGAATATCGGCCCTCCTGGTCTGTCGTTAAAGTGAGGTAACAGTTGTAATACAGTCCACCGAGCCAACCTCTCGTCTATAGTCATACATACCATGGTACAGTTTAGGTATTTTCCACTAAAGTCTGTCGAGTGTCATTCTGTTGGCTGTCTTTGCTGCTCAGCTTTGGAGAAATGGGCCTGGGTTTTGCTGAATCTTTGGGTTTTGGGATCGGTACCGTTTGCTCTATTAAAAGCTCTAGCTTTAGTTTTAGAAGTCCAGGCTCGATTAATTAACGTAAAGTGTGCAGCGTCTCCCTCTGGGCAGAGGTTCCTAATCATTTTATAGGTTATTTTGTAGTATCTCGGGGATGTATTCTTGGAGTTTGTATTAGTTCAATTGTGCTCGTCTAGTGTGTAATGGTTATTAGTGTCAAAATTCTGCAAATGCTGTAAAGATTCTGTGCCACCTTTCTTCCGGTCTGCACTGCCAGTACATCTGCAAGTTGAGTACTGGCTGCTTTCTGCCTCCTGGTTGCCAGTACTTCCGCTTCTGATGCGGATCCTTAAGGTGTGGGGCTTTTAGGTGTTTTATTTCCTATGGCCCAGTGGATTTGCTGCCACCTCTATGGTGGTCATACCCCCACTAGATTTTGTCATCAAAATCCCCTAGTGGGGGTCCCACTAGGGACCCCCACTAGATTTTGAAGAAGCCATAAACAGTATGCCTATGCACTCTGCACCAGGCCCGGATTCTTGGAACTCCATATTCATCAAGAACTGTAAAAAAACAACTATCGTAGGCCCTTCACATTCTATGGAGACAAAGCCTAGATACTGGCGTTATCCCTGACATACTAAAAACAGCAGAGATAGCACCACTCCATAAAGGAGGAAATAAGGCAGAGGCAAAAAATTACAGACCGATAGCACTAACATCGCACATCATAAAAATTTTTGAGAGAGTGCTAAGAAGTAAGATCACAAAATACATGGAATCACAGCATCTCCATAACCCCGGACAACATGGTTTCAGAACAGGGCGCTCTTGCCTGTCGCAGTTGCTGGACCACTATGATATGGCATTAGATGCTATGGAAGACAAACAAAACGCTGATGTAATTTACACAGATTTCGCAAAAGCTTTTGATAAATGTGACCATGGTGTTATTGCACATAAAATGCGTTCAAAAGGAATTACCGGGAAAATAGGCAGATGGATCTACAATTTCCTGACTGACAGAACCCAATGTGTAATAGTCAACAAAATAAAATCCAGCTCATCAACGGTGAAGAGCTCAGTCCCCCAGGGTACTGTGCTTGCTCCAGTACTTTTTCTCATCCTCATATCGGACATAGACCAGAACACAACCTATAGCACTATCATCCTTTGCAGATGACACTAGGATTTTCATGAGAGTTGGCAACATAGAGGACACGGCAAACCTCCAATCAGATGTAGATCAGGTCTTTCTATGGGCTACAGAAAATAATATGGTATTCAACGAGGATAAGTTTCAGCTCATGCGCTACGGAAAAATTGAAAATATAAAAACAGAAACCACGTACAAAACGCAGGCAAATCATAACATAGAACGAAAAGGCAATGTAAAGGACCTGGGTGTACTCATGTTGGAAGACCTTACCTTTAAAGAACACAATAAAGTAGCAGTCACAACTGCAAGAAAAATGACAGGTTGGATAACAAGAACTTTTCACACTAGAGATGCTATACCGATGATGATACTTTTCAAAACGCTTGTGCTCTCTAGAGTGGAGTACTGCTGCACAATGACAGCCCCTTTCAAAGCTGGAGAAATTGCTGACCTAGAGAGCGTGCAGAGATCCTTTACTGCTAGAATCCACTCAGTAAAACATCTAAATTACTGGGACCGACTAAAGAGCCTAAATCTGTACTCCCTTGAGCGCAGGCGGGAGAGATACATAATAATTTACACGTGGAAAATAATGGAGGGGCTGGTCCCAAACCTGCACACAGAAATAACACCACATGAGACCAGAAGACATGGCAGGATGTGCAGAATACCCCCGTTGAAAAGCAGAGGTGCAACAGGTACTCTGAGAGAGAACTCTATCAACATCAGAGGCCCGAGACTGTTCAACACGCTTCCACTACACATTAGGGGCATAACTGGCAAACCCCTCAGTGTTCAAGAGAGAACTGGATAAGCACCTCCAGAGGATACCTGATCAACCAGGCTGTGACTCATACGTCAGGCTGCGAGCAGCCGCGTCTAACAGCCTGGTTGATCAGTCCAGCAACCAGGAGGCCTGGTCGACGACCGGGCCGCGGGGACACTAAGCCCCGGAAGCACCTCAAGGTAGGTAGGTAGGTCATTCAGATGTGAACACCATTCTAGCCACTTTCGTGTTTATTAGCCTGGTCTCTTGCTGCACATGTTCCTTGACCTCACAAAGTCCTGTTATGGTCACTTGGCTGGGTTTTTTTTGTATAGCTTCATTGTGCTGTTGAGTCTGAGTTCTAACACGTTTGCAATAGTACCGGTAATCTTTGGTGTCTGAATAGTTTTTTTCAGTGGGATAGCGTTTGTGTGCACTTTGAATTGCATCAGCAAAATCTTGTTCTGCCCGACTTAATGTCTTTGGGAACATATTATTTTCTATGCCACTCTGAAATGGTTTTGAAATCGGTCCCATTTTGCTAAAGCAAAGTTAAAGGTTTCAGATGGAGGTGGGGTCGGTAGATTTAACTTACGATCAATCTGGACCCCATAGTGGTCGCTTGTGAGTGGGCTCAACTGACCATGTTGCTGCATTTCTCAGGGAGGCTGAAACTAAGGTTGGGTCTAATCTACCTCCTTGGATGTGGGTGGGTTCATTCTTGGAACCCACCCACATCCAAGGGTGGGATATAGTAGTGTCTAAATAAGAGATCTATTTCAGCACGTGGAGCCGTGTAAACATTTAAGATTTTTTAAAGTTTGTCTTGGCTCGATATAAATACTCCAAATTACCTCCGTTCCTGCTCCACAATCGGATGGGGTGGTTATGGGTTTGGATATTAGGTCAGATTTCACAACAATTGCACATCCCCTGGATTACCCGTTGACCCATGGAAGGAAAAAGCCAGAGAATTTCAGTTCTAGTCCGGCTCGAAGTCAGCTCTGCTGTAGTATCGGGATGTTTTTGCCTTTGGTTGCTGTTTTGCATTACAATTTTGTGTGCAGCCCTTCTACATTCCATTGCATAATCTTAAGTCCTCTAGGTTGTTGGGACTTGCTGATATTACCGTGGTATCCATGAAGTCTGATGAACACGCCATGGAAGTTGAAACAGGAGTTGAGGATCTAGGTTTACTTGAAATTGACTCGTAAAGTTTGCTTTCCGACGTACTGGACTCGCGCATATATTTTTTTTTTTTTTTTTTTTCTCTTTTCTCTCCTGCGTTCTTGAAGATGACGATATTGTTTTTTCAAATTTCTTGAGCTTGTGTTCAATTGTCTTTTGGGTCTCTGTGGTTTGCTTGATACCGTGTATCAGCAGCAAACGTTAGACCAATTCTGCGACAAAGGTTTAAAGTATTGGCCAGAGGGTGTCCAGTTATGTGGGAGCTCTATTTACTGCTGTGCAGGTTTGGGCCCTGTTTATTCTTTGGCCCTTATCAGTGGAAACTTTTGACACTCTTACGATCATTGCTCCCAGTTATTGGATGCAATGGACGGGCGACTAGGTTGAAGTATTTTCTTGTGGCTCCCAGTCATCCCTTTGTCCTGGACGGAGGCCATCACACCCTCCACCATGGCCGATAGTGGAGAGCCATGTGCCCCCCTCTACCTGGGGTGTTGGTAAACTTCCCGCTCTCTTTTGTGGGCAGGGGAACTGGTATATTTTGGTTGGGGTTTCGGCTCTTCTGTAGGTGTGTGTACTCGCCTAGTTGTGCTCGCCTAGTTGTGCTTGCGGGGGTTGAGCTCTGGCTCTTTGGTCCCGCCTCTCAACTGTCAATCAACAGGTGTACAGGTTCCTGAGCCTATTGGGCTCTATCATATCTACACTTGAAACTGTGTATAAAGTCGGCCTCCACCACATCACTTCCTAATGCATTCCATTTGTCAACCACTCTGACACTAAAAAAAGTTCTTTCTAATATCTCTGTGGCTCATTTGGGCACTGTTTCCACCTGTGTCCCCTAGTGCGTGTGCCCCTTGTGTTAAACAGCCTGTCTTTATCAACCCTGTCGATTCCCTTGAGGATCTTGAATGTGGGGATCATGTCCCCCCAAACTCTTCTGTCTTCCAACGAAGTGAGGTTTAATTCCCGTAGCCTCTCCTCGTAGCTCATACCTCTCGGCTCGGGTACTAGTGTGGTGGCAAACCTTTGAACCTTTTACATTTTAGTCATATGCTTGACTAGATATGGACTCCATGCTGGTGCCGCATACTCCAGGATTGGTCTGACATATGTGGTATATAATGTTCTGAAAGATTCCTTACACAAGTTTCTAAAGGCCGTTCTTATGTTAGCCAGCCTGGCATACGCTGCTGCTGTTATCCTCTTGATATGAGCTTCAGGGGACAGGTCTGGCGTGATATCAACCCCCAGGTCTCTCTCTCTCTCTCTCTCTCTTGGACTCTTGAAGTATTTCATCTCCCAAGTGATACCTTGTATCTGGTCTCCTGCTTCCTACCCCCTATCTTCATTACATTTGCTTGGATTAAACTCTAACAGCCATTTGTTCGACCATTCCTGCAGCTTGTCCAGGTCTTCTTGAAGCCTCAAGCTGTCCTCCTCTGTCTTAATCCTTCTCATAATTTTGGCGTCGTCAGCAAACATTGAGGAATGAGTCTATACCCTCTGGGAGATCATTTACGTATATCAGAAACAGGATAGGTCCAAGTACAGAGCCCTGTGGGACTCATTGGTGACTTCGCGCCAGTCTGAGGTCTCACCCCTCACTGTAACTCTCTGCTTCCTATTGTTTAGGTACTCTCTTATCCACTGGAGCGCCCTACCAGTTATTCCTGCCTGTTTCTCCAGCTTATGCATCAACTTTTTATGGGGTACTGTGTCAAAGGCTTTCCGACAGTCCAAAAAAATGCAGTCCGCCTACCCTTCTCTTCCTTGTTTAATCTTTGTCACCTGATCGTAGAATTCTATCAAGCCTGTAGGGCAAGTTTTACCCTCCCTGAACCCATGTTGATTGGTTGTCACGAAGTCTCTTCTCTCCAGATGTGTTACTAGGTTTTTTCTCACAATCTTCTCCATCACCTTGCATGGTATACAAGTTAAGGACACTGGCCTGTAGTTCAGTGCCTCTTGTCTGTCACCCTTTTTGTATATTGGAACTACATTAGCAGTCTTCCATATTTCTGGTAGGTCCCCCGTTTCCAGTGACCTACTATACACTATGGAGAGTGGTAGGCAAAGTGCTCCTGCACACTCTTTCAATACCCATGGCAAGATTCCATCCGGCCCAACAGCTCTTCTCACATCCAGCTCGAATAGGTGCTTCTTGACCTCATCTCTTGTAATTTCGAACCTATCCAAGGTCACCTGGTTTGCTGCCACCTCTTCTAGCGCCGCGACATCTCCCTGTTCTATTGTAAAGACCTCCTGGAACATTTTGTTGAGTTCTTCACACACCTCTTTGTCATTCTCTGTGTACCTGTCCTCGCCCACCCTAAGTTTCATCACCTGTTCCATCACTGTTGTCTTCCTCCTGATGTGACTGTGTAGTAGCTTTGGTTCGGTCTTGGCTTTATTAGCTATATCATTTTCATACCTTTTCTCAGCTGCTCTTCTCACACTGACATACTCGTTCCTGGTTCTCTGGTATCTCGCTCTACTTCCTGGTGTTCTGTTATTACGGAAGTTCCTCCATGCCCTTTTGATCAGCTCCTTTGCTTTCATACATTCCTTATTAAACCACGGATTCTTCCTTTGCTTCTGTTTTTTCCTGTCGGGCTGGGATAAACCTGCTTACAGCCTTCTGACATTTTTGGGTGACATAGTCCATGTCTTGTATGGACTTGGTTCAGAGTTCTGTGTCCCAATGTATATCCCATAGGAATTTATTCATTTCCTCAGTTTCCCTTTCGGTACGCCAGACCTTTGGTTCCCAGTTCTTTTTTGGGTGATAATTCCCAGCTCAACCAGGTACTCAAAGCTCGATACACTATGATCACTCATTCCCAAGGGGGCTTCCAACTTAACTTTCCTTATATCCGACTCATTTAGGGTAAATATCGGATCAAGCAAGGCTGGTTCATCCCCTCTCATTCTTGACGGTCCCTTGACGTGTTGACTTAGAAAGTTTCTTGTTGCCACATCCAGCAGCTTAGCTCTCCATGTGTCTGGGCCTCCATGTGTCTGGGCCTCTATGTGGGTCTCTGTTCCCCCAATCTATCTTCCCATGGTTAAAGTCTCTCATGATTAGAAGTCTGGATCCGTTCCTGCTAGCCACAGAAGCTGCTCTCTCTATTATATTGATGGTGGATGTTATGATTGTCGTTAACTTTGTTTCTGTGAGTGCTATTATGTCTGGGTTTTCTTATAGTGCCCATTCTCAAAGTTCACTTGTTTTATTTGAAATCCCATCTATGTTAGTGTACATCGCCTTGAAGCTCACTTTCTTCTGTTCATTTGCATGTCCCTTTCTTGGCAAGCATTCTGCTGGTGTGGGAAGCTGTTCCGTGGGTGAGAGGATCTGTGAGGTGGTTTGCAGGGTCTCAGGATTTTGGGGTGAGGGGTGGGGGTTTAAGGGATGGGGGGGGGACAGGTAGGGTGTGGGTTAAGGAGGTAGGGGGGACATGGAGAATACGGGGTGAGGGGGGAGGAGGGATAGGGAAGGTATGGGATGAAGGGGGAGGGGGGGACATGATGGGAATGGGGAAGGGGTGTCAGGGTCAGAATGGGGTGGGGGGGAGGGAGGGTTGGGTGGGGGCAGGTAGGGTGAGGGGAAGGGAGGGTTTCTATGCAGAGGGGGGTGGTGGTGGTGTTGCGCCCCCCCCACCCCCCCTCTGGTGTTGCTGGGATGCTGGTTTTGGGTTCTCTTGTCTCGGACTGTTGTGTTGAGGGCTGCGATTTCCTGGTTTGCTCCTCTCTCCCTGCACTTCCTCCTTGCCTCTGCTGCCCTGGCTCTCTCCTCCTTCGTCCTGTCCCTCTGCATGAATACTTTTTTGTATCCCTCCATATGCTGCAGACGACTCTTCCTTTCGAGAATGTCCTTCTTCGTGGTTTCGTTTGTAAACACCACCTTTACAAGTTGGTTTCTGTCCTTGTTGTACCAGCCCAACCTGAAAACCTTCTCAATGTTATGTACTGCCCCTTCCATCTGTAACCCTTTCAGTAGCCCATGTACTGCCTCTCTATCCTTGCCATTCCATTCTTGCCTGTTGGATCCTTCCTGTTCTTTGATGCCTACAACTACCACTGATCTTTTTCTCTCCAGCAGCTGAGTGGTGCTCCTTGCTGCTTCCTGTGAGGTGGCTGCTTGCATGGCTACCTCCCTCACTGTGTCCATTGCTTCTGAGCTCTCTCTCAGTATATCCGCAAATGTATCAGGTACAGAGGCATTTCTTTTATGTAACATTCCCACCTTCCCTTTGGATGATAATCTGATGCTCGGTCTCTTTATTTTTCTGAGATTTGATCTCTTCCCTTGCTGATGTCATCTCACTTTGCAGATTGTTAATTGTAATCCTCATTTCATGCATCTCCCTCCTGAATTCCTCCAGAACTTGGGTTAGCAATTCCTTTGTTTGATCTCCCTGGCTGCTTCCCGTGTCCCTGTTGCGGCCTCCTGCCATTTTGTCCCTTGTCAAGAGAGAGAGCAAAAGAGAGCAAGAGAGAGCGAACAAGAGTGTGTGTGTGTGTTGGGGTGTGTGTGTGTGTGTGTGTGTGTGTTGGGGGGTGTGTGTGTGTGTGTGTGTGTTGGGGTGTGTGTGTGTGTTGGGGGGTGTGTGTGTTGGGGGGGTGTGTGTGTTGGGGTGTGTGTGTGTGTTGGGGTGTGTGTGTGTGTGTGTTGGGGTGTGTGTGTGTGTGTGTGTTGGGGTGTGTGGGTGTGTGTGTGTTGGGGTGTGTGTGTGTGTTGGGGTGTGTGGGTGTGTGTGTGTTGGGGTGTGTGTGTGTTGGGGTGTGTGTGTGTGTGTGTTGGGGTGTGTGTGTGTGTGTGTGTTGGGGTGTGTGTGTGTGTGTGTGTGTTGGGGTGTGTGTGTGTGTGTGTGTTGGGGTGTGTGTGTGTTGGGGTGTGTGTGTGTGTGTGTGTGTTGGGGTGTGTGTGTGTGTGTGTGTTGGGGTGTGTGTGTGTGTGTGTGTGTTGGGGTGTGTGTGTGTGTGTGTGTTGGGGTGTGTGTGTGTGTTGGGGTGTGTGTGTGTGTGTGTTGGGGTGTGTGTGTGTGTGTGTGTTGGGGTGTGTGTGTGTGTGTGTGTTGGGGTGTGTGTGTGTGTGTGTGTTGGGGTGTGTGTGTGTGTGTTGGGGTGTGTGTGTGTGTGTGTGTGTGTTGGCGGTGTGTGTGTGTGTGTGTGTGTTGGCGGTGTGTGTGTGTGTGTGTGTGTTGGCGGTGTGTGTGTGTGTGTGTGTGTTGGCGGTGTGTGTGTGTGTGTGTGTGTGTTGGCGGTGTGTGTGTGTGTGTGTTAGGGTGTGTGTGTGTGTGTGTGTGTTAGGGTGTGTGTGTGTGTGTTGGCGTGTGTGTGTGTGTGTGTGTGTGTTGGGGGGTGTGTGTGTCTGTTGGGGTGTGTGTGTGCGTGTGTTGGTGTGTGTGTGTGTGTGTGTGTGTACTCACCTAATTGTGCTTGCGGGGGTTGAGCTCTGGCTCTTTGGTCCCGCCTCTCAACCGTCAATCAACTGGTGTACAGATTCCTGAGCCTATTGGGCTCTATCATATCTACATTTGAAACTGTGAATGGAGTCAGCCTCCACCACATCACTTCCTAATGCATTCCATTTGCTAACTACTCTGACACTGAAAAAGTTCTTTCTAACGTCTCTGTGGCTCATTTGGGTACTCAGCTTCCACCTGTGTCCCCTTGTTCGCGTCCCACCAGTGTTGAAAAGTTCATCCTTGTTTACCCGGTCGATTCCCCTGAGGATTTTGTAGGTTGTGATCATGTCCCCCCTTACTCTTCTGTCTTCCAGTGTCGTGAGGTGCATTTCCCGCAGCCTTTCCTCATAACTCATGCCTCTTAGTTCTGGGACTAGTCTAGTAGCATACCTTTGGACTTTTTCCAGCTTCGTCTTGTGCTTGACAAGGTACGGGCTCCATGCTGGGGCCGCATACTCCAGGATTGGTCTTACATATGTGGTGTACAAGATTCTGAATGATTCCTTACACAGGTTCCTGAACGCCGTTCTGATGTTAGCCAGCCTCGCATATGCCGCAGACGTTATTCTCTTTATGTGGGCTTCAGGAGACAGGTTTGGTGTGATATCAACTCCTAGATCTTTCTCTGTGTCTGTTTCATTAAGTACTTCATCTCCTATTCTGTATCCTGTGCCTGGCCTCCTGTTTCCACTGCCTAGTTTCATTACTTTGCATTTACTCGGGTTGAACTTCAACAGCCATTTGTTGGACCATTCACTCAGTCTATCCAGGTCATCTTGTAGCCTCCTACTATCATCCTCTGTTTCAATCCTCCTCATAATTTTTGCATCGTCGGCAAACATTGAGAGGAACGAATCTATACCCTCTGGGAGATCATTTACATATACCAGAAACAGTATAGGTCCAAGGACTGACCCCTGCGGGACTCCACTTGTGACGTCTCGCCAATCTGAGACCTCACCCCTCACACAGACTCGTTGTCTCCTGTTGCTTAGGTATTCCTCTATCCACCGGAGTACCTTCCCTCTCACTCCAGCCTGCATCTCCAACTTTCGCACTAGCCTCTTGTGTGGCACTGTATCAAAGGCTTTCTGACAATCCAAAAATATGCAGTCTGCCCACCCTTCTCTTTCTTGCCTTATTTTTGTTGCCTGGTCGTAGAATTCAAGTAACCCTGTGAGGCAGGACCTGCCATCCCTGAACCCATGTTGATGCTGTGTTACAAAGTTCCTTCGCTCCAGATGCTCCACTAGTTTTTTTCGCACAATCTTCTCCATCAGCTTGCATGGTATGCAGGTTAGGGACACTGGCCTGTAGTTCAGTGCCTCCTGTCTATCCCCTTTCTTGTATATCGGGACTACGTTAGCTGCTTTCCAAATATCTGGCAGTTCCCCTGTTGCCAGTGATTTGTTATACACTATGGAGAGTGGTAGGCTCAGTTCTCTTGCTCCTTCCTTTAGAACCCAAGGGGAGATTCCATCTGGGCCTATAGCCTTCGTCACGTCCAACTCTAGTAAACACTTCCTTACTTCCCCACTGGTAATCTCAAACTCTTCCAGTGGTTCCTGGTTAGCTCTTCCCTCACTTACCTCTGGAATTTCTCCTTGTTCTAAGGTGAAGACCTCCTGGAATTTCTTATTCAATTCCTCACACACTTCCTTGTCATTTGTAGTGAATCCTTCCGCCCCTATCCTTAATCTCATAACCTGTTCCTTTACTGTTGTTTTTCTCCTAATGTGGCTATGCAACAATTTAGGCTGAGTCTTTGCCTTGCTTGCGATGTCATTTTCGTATTGTCTTTCTGCCTCTCTTCTCATCCTGACATATTCATTCCTGGCATTCTGGTATCTTTCTCTGCTCTCCAGTGTCCTGTTATTCCTATAGTTTCTCCATGCCCTTTTACTTTGCTGCTTAGCTAGCCTACATCTTTGATTAAACCATGGGTTTCTCATCTTCATTTCTCTGTTTTCCTTTTGGACTGGGACAAACTTGTTTGCTGCGTCCTTGCACTTCTGCGTGATGTAATCCATCATATCTTGGGCCGTCTTTCCCCTGAGCTCTGTTTCCCATGCTATATCTGTTAGGAATTTTCTTATCCCCTCATAGTTTCCCTTTCGGTATGCTAACCTTTTGGTTTCGGTATCCCTCCTCGAGTTCAATAACCCTTCTTCAATCAAGTACTCAAACACCAGTACACTGTGGTCGCTCATTCCTACTGGGTCCTCAAAACTGATTTCTCTTATGTCGGAGTCGTTCAGAGTGAAGACTAGGTAGAGTCTCGCTGGTTCGTCATTGCCTCTCATCCTTGTGGGTTCTCCGACATGCTGCGTTAAAAAGTTGCTTGTCACCACCTCCAATAGTTTGGCTCTCCACGTATCCTCGCCTCCATGCGGTTCCTTGTTCTCCCAGTCAATCTTTCCGTGATTGAAGTCGCCCATGATGAGCAGGTGGGATCTATTTCTACAGGCAGCAGAGGCTGCCCTCTCAATTATAGTGTTAACTGCCTTGTTGTTGTTTTCATACTCTTGACTGGGTCTCCTGTCATTTGGTGGAGGGTTGTATATTACTGCTACTACTATTCTTGGTCCTCCCATTGTTATGGTGCCTGCTATGTAGTCTCTGAACTCCTCACAGCCCGGGATGGCCATCTCCTTAAAACTCCATTCCCTTCTCATGAGTAGGGCCACTCCGCCTCCTCCTCTACCTTCCCTCTCTTTCCTTATTACTGTATACTCCTGGGGAAACACGGCATTCGTTATGATTCCAGAGAGTTTTGTTTCAGTGAGTCCGATTACATCTGGGTTAACTTCTTGTGCTCTTTCCCTTAGTTCACTTGTCTTGCTTGTGATCCCATCTATGTTCGAGTACATCACCCTGAAACTGACTCTCTTCTGCTTCTTTTCT